>NW_028121549.1:0-13754 GCF_965194805.1 Balaenoptera borealis
AAGCCTGAGCTAATGGTCACTTCATATGAACAAGTACTGCAGGGCTGTAAATGAAACCTGCCCTCAAAATGTCTTGAGGGAGATCATGGCCAAAATATTTCAAATGGTGACACATACTTTAAGAAAACACTTTGAAGAAATAAGCTCTCATCACAGCTGGAAAAATAAAAAGGACATGTCTTACAGCTCAATTTCAACGCATTATGAGACACATGCAAATTCAACCACAAAGAGGTATCAGCTCACACCACTCAGAATAACCATCAGCAAAAACTACAAAGAATAAATGCTGAAGGTGCTGGGAAGAAATGCATACCCTCCGCTTTAAGTGGGACGTAACCTGGAAAGAGCCACTAAAGAGAACGGAATAGAGGTGCCTTTAAAAGGTAAACATTGAGCTACCATATGATCCAGCAGACCTATTCCTGGACCTATAACCTAAGAAGACAGAATTGGAAGGACACAGGTACGCAAATCTGCATTGCATAGTATAACAATAGCCAAGATATGGAAGTAACCAAAAAGTCCAACGACAGATGGGTGGACAAAGAAGAACTGCTCCATGTACAGATGGAATATGAGCTAGTGAAAAAATGAAACAATGCCATTTGCAGCACCATAGATGAGTCTAGAAGTAATCACGCAGCTTGGAGTAAGTGAGAAAGCGAAAGACACATATCCTATCCTATCACATATAGGTGTTACCGAAAAAATGATACAAACAAAGGTATTTCCACAGAGAAACACTATCATAGATTCATTTAAAAAACTTATGGTTCACCAAATGGAAAGGTGTGAGGATTGGATACATTACCGTATTGAGGTTAACAGAGAGATACAAACACATGTGAAATATATAATCACCAAAGACCTACGCTATACCAAGAGAAGACAACTCAACATTGTGTCGTAACAGACATGGGAAAAGGATCCGAAGAAAAATAGATATATGTATATGTGTGAAAGAACCACATCTTGCACACCTAGAACAAACAAAACATTGTAATCAAGTTTGCTGTGATAAAAAATAAAAATTAAGTTAAAAATACCAACAAGAAGTAATGAGACATAAACTTAAAGGGCTTTTTCCTCGCACATTCCATTCTAATTTACAACCTAGAACACCACTTCCACTAAGGCTCTGTTGCCCTAGTAACCAGATTTGGTAAAGGAGAAATGCTGCCGCCTTGTGGCCGATTCCCGCAACAGCAGCTTTTAACCCACAGCTAATGGTCACTTACCATTCACAAGGACTCAGGGCTGTAAAGGACACCTGCCCTCAAATTGTGCTGAAGTAGGGAATGGATAAAAAAAATTCAAAACAGGCAAAATGTTCACGAAGCTCGTATGAAGAGGTAAGTTTTACTCACTCTCTTTTTAAAGAAAGGAAAATGGATAAAAGCTCAACCTCAGGAAGTATTAGACTCATGCAATCTAATCTACAAAAAGTTTTCAACTCACACCCGTCGACTGACCGTTGGCAAAAAGTCTACAAACAATCAATGCTGAAGAGGTTTTAGAGAACTGTGTACCCTCTAGCTGCTGGTGAGATGTAAAAGGGTTAAACGCTAATAATGAGAACAGAAAGGAGCTGCGTTGAAAAGGAAAAATTGAGGTACCATTCAATCCAGCAGGCGCACCAATGGGCCTCTCACCTGAGAAGACCAGAATGAAGAAGACCCGGGCTGCAAAAGCTGCACTGCAGCCTTATTCACAATAGACAAGACAGTGAAGCAACCAAAATGTCCATCAACAGATGAAAGGAAAAAGAAGAAGCGGCCCATGTACACAATGAATACTAGCCATGGAAAACAATGAAACACTGCTCTTTGAGACACCATAGATGATCTTGGAGATAATCACAGAACATGAGGTAAGTCGGAAAGCAAAAGTCCTATATCCTATGATATCACTTATACGCGTTCTCTAATAACTGACACAAATGAACATATTTCCACAGAGAAAGTCAATCACAGACTTATTAAAAAAAACTATGCTTATCTACAAGGAAAGGTGGGGGGAATGGATACATGAAGATTAGCGTTACCATATGTATACAAATACATATTATATACATATATCAAAAAGACCGACCATATAGCAAGGAAGGTTTACGGAACACTGTGTAATAATTTACACGGGAAGAGGATCTCTACATAAATAGGTATATAGAATATGTAGATGAACCAGAGTATGTACACCTTGGACAAGCAACATTCTAACCATTACCCCAATTGAAAAAATTAAAACAACCAACTAGGGGTAATGAGACATAAACTTATGGGGGGTTCTCCTGGCACATTCCATTCAAATTTACAACCTAGGCAAACGACTTCCAGAACGGCTCTGCTGCCCTAGTACCCAGATTTGGGAATGGAGAAATGCTGCATCCTTGTGGCCGTTTCCCACAACAGCAGCTTTAAACCCACTGCAAAAGGTCACTAAATATTCACCAATTGCAGGTCTGTAAATGACACCTGCCCTCCAAAAGATACTGAGGTCGAAAATCGACCAAAAAACTCTAGAGTGCAACCTTCCAAAAAGAAAATTTGAAGAGGTATATTGTACTCACACCTTTTTTCTTTTTTCTTTTAACAGAAAAGGAAAAGGCGTGGAAAAAGGATGAATTGTAGGAATTTTTACAGACATGTAAACCCAAATTACAAAAACCTATCAGCTCACACCAGTCAGAATGGCCATCAACAAAAATGCGGCAAACGATAAACGCTGACGTGATTGTGGAGAAATGCGTACCCTCGATTCTAAGGGGGACGTGGTAAGAGCCACTAATGAAAGCACAATTGAGGTGCCTTGGAAAGGTAAACGTTGAGCTACCATACCAATCAATCAATCATACCCACTGCTGGGTCTATCACCTGAGAAAATGAAAATCAAAAATCGCAGGCTGGCAATCCTGCACTCCAGCAATATTTACCATAGGCAACACTTGGAAGCAACGAAAATGTCCATCAACAGAGGAGTGCACCAAGAAGAAGTGGTCCATGCACACAATGGAATATTAGCCATGGAAAACATTGAAGCACTGCTCTTTGAGGCACCATAGATGAGCCTGGAGATAATCACAAAACATGAAGTAGGTCGGAAAGCAAAAGACCTATATCTTATATTATCACTTATGGCATTATCTAATAACTGACACAGATGAACATATTTCTAAAGAGAAAGACACTCACAGGCGTAGAACACAAACTATGCTCATCTAAAAGGAAAGGAGGGGGGAAATTGAGAAATGAAGATTAGTGTTACTATACATATTCAAATACATATTATATACATGTATCAAAAAGACCGAACATATACCAAGGGAGGTCGACGGAACAGTGTAATATTTTACATGGGAAGAGGATCTGTACATTAATAGACATACATAATGTCCAAATGAACCAGATTGTGTACACCTAGGACAAACAGTATTCTAAACTTTACCCAGATTAAAAAAAATTTTAAAAACCAAGAAGAAGTAATGAGACATAAACTTATGGGGATTTCTCCTGGCAAATTCCATTCTAATTTACAACCTAGGACAATGACTTCCAGAAAGGCTCTGCTGCCCTAGAACCAGGACTGGGGAATGGAGAAATGCTACCTCCTTGTGGACGTTTCCCACAACAGCAGCTTTGAACCCACTGCAAAAGGTCACTAAATTTTCACCAACTTGCAGTTCTGTAAATTGCGCCTGGCCTCCAGAAAATTTCTGGGGTCAAAAATCGACCAAAAAATTCAGAAGAGGGCAACCTTCGAAGAAGACAATTTCAAGAGCTATATTGTACTCACGGTTTTTTTCTTTTAAGAGAAAAGAAAAAGGCGTAGGAATATGATGAATTTTAAAAATTTTCATGACATGCATACCCATATTACAAAACCCTATCAGCACACAGCAGTCAGAATGGCCATTAGGAAAAATGCTGCAAAAAATAAACGGTGAAGGGAGTGTGGAGAAATGCGTACCCTCGGCTGTAAGGGGGGGCATGTAAAGAGCCACTAACGAAAACACAACGTAGGTGCTTTGAAAAGGGAAACATTGAGCTACCAGTCCATCAATCACAACCACTGCTTGGCCTATCACCTGAGAAAATGAGAATCAAAAAGTCACAGGCTGGCAAACCAGTATGCCAGCAATATTTACCATAGCCAGCACTTGGAAGCAATGAAAATGTCCATCAACCGAGGAATGCACCAAGAAGAAGTGGTCCACGTACACAATGGAATATTACTCTAATAATAAATATAAATTAAATTTAAAAACAAAGAAAAGCAAGGAGACATCAACATTTGTGGGTTTATCCGGGCACATTGCACTCTAATTTATAACCGAAGAACACCACTGGCCGGTAGGTCTGTTTCCCTAGTACCAGCAAGGGGAACGTAGAAAGGCTGTCGCTCTCTGGCCGTTACCTGCAAAAGCAGGTTTAAAGCCTGAGCTAATGGTCACTTCATATGAACAAGTACTGCAGGGCTGTAAATGAAACCTGCCCTCAAAATGTCTTGAGGGAGATCATGGCCAAAATATTTCAAATGGTGACACATACTTTAAGAAAACACTTTGAAGAAATAAGCTCTCATCACAGCTGGAAAAATAAAAAGGACATGTCTTACAGCTCAATTTCAACGCATTATGAGACACATGCAAATTCAACCACAAAGAGGTATCAGCTCACACCACTCAGAATAACCATCAGCAAAAACTACAAAGAATAAATGCTGAAGGTGCTGGGAAGAAATGCATACCCTCCGCTTTAAGTGGGACGTAACCTGGAAAGAGCCACTAAAGAGAACGGAATAGAGGTGCCTTTAAAAGGTAAACATTGAGCTACCATATGATCCAGCAGACCTATTCCTGGACCTATAACCTAAGAAGACAGAATTGGAAGGACACAGGTACGCAAATCTGCATTGCATAGTATAACAATAGCCAAGATATGGAAGTAACCAAAAAGTCCAACGACAGATGGGTGGACAAAGAAGAACTGCTCCATGTACAGATGGAATATGAGCTAGTGAAAAAATGAAACAATGCCATTTGCAGCACCATAGATGAGTCTAGAAGTAATCACGCAGCTTGGAGTAAGTGAGAAAGCGAAAGACACATATCCTATCCTATCACATATAGGTGTTACCGAAAAAATGATACAAACAAAGGTATTTCCACAGAGAAACACTATCATAGATTCATTTAAAAAACTTATGGTTCACCAAATGGAAAGGTGTGAGGATTGGATACATTACCGTATTGAGGTTAACAGAGAGATACAAACACATGTGAAATATATAATCACCAAAGACCTACGCTATACCAAGAGAAGACAACTCAACATTGTGTCGTAACAGACATGGGAAAAGGATCCGAAGAAAAATAGATATATGTATATGTGTGAAAGAACCACATCTTGCACACCTAGAACAAACAAAACATTGTAATCAAGTTTGCTGTGATAAAAAATAAAAATTAAGTTAAAAATACCAACAAGAAGTAATGAGACATAAACTTAAAGGGCTTTTTCCTCGCACATTCCATTCTAATTTACAACCTAGAACACCACTTCCACTAAGGCTCTGTTGCCCTAGTAACCAGATTTGGTAAAGGAGAAATGCTGCCGCCTTGTGGCCGATTCCCGCAACAGCAGCTTTTAACCCACAGCTAATGGTCACTTACCATTCACAAGGACTCAGGGCTGTAAAGGACACCTGCCCTCAAATTGTGCTGAAGTAGGGAATGGATAAAAAAAATTCAAAACAGGCAAAATGTTCACGAAGCTCGTATGAAGAGGTAAGTTTTACTCACTCTCTTTTTAAAGAAAGGAAAATGGATAAAAGCTCAACCTCAGGAAGTATTAGACTCATGCAATCTAATCTACAAAAAGTTTTCAACTCACACCCGTCGACTGACCGTTGGCAAAAAGTCTACAAACAATCAATGCTGAAGAGGTTTTAGAGAACTGTGTACCCTCTAGCTGCTGGTGAGATGTAAAAGGGTTAAACGCTAATAATGAGAACAGAAAGGAGCTGCGTTGAAAAGGAAAAATTGAGGTACCATTCAATCCAGCAGGCGCACCAATGGGCCTCTCACCTGAGAAGACCAGAATGAAGAAGACCCGGGCTGCAAAAGCTGCACTGCAGCCTTATTCACAATAGACAAGACAGTGAAGCAACCAAAATGTCCATCAACAGATGAAAGGAAAAAGAAGAAGCGGCCCATGTACACAATGAATACTAGCCATGGAAAACAATGAAACACTGCTCTTTGAGACACCATAGATGATCTTGGAGATAATCACAGAACATGAGGTAAGTCGGAAAGCAAAAGTCCTATATCCTATGATATCACTTATACGCGTTCTCTAATAACTGACACAAATGAACATATTTCCACAGAGAAAGTCAATCACAGACTTATTAAAAAAAACTATGCTTATCTACAAGGAAAGGTGGGGGGAATGGATACATGAAGATTAGCGTTACCATATGTATACAAATACATATTATATACATATATCAAAAAGACCGACCATATAGCAAGGAAGGTTTACGGAACACTGTGTAATAATTTACACGGGAAGAGGATCTCTACATAAATAGGTATATAGAATATGTAGATGAACCAGAGTATGTACACCTTGGACAAGCAACATTCTAACCATTACCCCAATTGAAAAAATTAAAACAACCAACTAGGGGTAATGAGACATAAACTTATGGGGGGTTCTCCTGGCACATTCCATTCAAATTTACAACCTAGGCAAACGACTTCCAGAACGGCTCTGCTGCCCTAGTACCCAGATTTGGGAATGGAGAAATGCTGCATCCTTGTGGCCGTTTCCCACAACAGCAGCTTTAAACCCACTGCAAAAGGTCACTAAATATTCACCAATTGCAGGTCTGTAAATGACACCTGCCCTCCAAAAGATACTGAGGTCGAAAATCGACCAAAAAACTCTAGAGTGCAACCTTCCAAAAAGAAAATTTGAAGAGGTATATTGTACTCACACCTTTTTTCTTTTTTCTTTTAACAGAAAAGGAAAAGGCGTGGAAAAAGGATGAATTGTAGGAATTTTTACAGACATGTAAACCCAAATTACAAAAACCTATCAGCTCACACCAGTCAGAATGGCCATCAACAAAAATGCGGCAAACGATAAACGCTGACGTGATTGTGGAGAAATGCGTACCCTCGATTCTAAGGGGGACGTGGTAAGAGCCACTAATGAAAGCACAATTGAGGTGCCTTGGAAAGGTAAACGTTGAGCTACCATACCAATCAATCAATCATACCCACTGCTGGGTCTATCACCTGAGAAAATGAAAATCAAAAATCGCAGGCTGGCAATCCTGCACTCCAGCAATATTTACCATAGGCAACACTTGGAAGCAACGAAAATGTCCATCAACAGAGGAGTGCACCAAGAAGAAGTGGTCCATGCACACAATGGAATATTAGCCATGGAAAACATTGAAGCACTGCTCTTTGAGGCACCATAGATGAGCCTGGAGATAATCACAAAACATGAAGGAGGTCGGAAAGCAAAAGACCTATATCTTATATTATCACTTATGGCATTATCTAATAACTGACACAGATGAACATATTTCTAAAGAGAAAGACACTCACAGGCGTAGAACACAAACTATGCTCATCTAAAAGGAAAGGAGGGGGGAAATTGAGAAATGAAGATTAGTGTTACTATACATATTCAAATACATATTATATACATGTATCAAAAAGACCGAACATATACCAAGGGAGGTCGACGGAACAGTGTAATATTTTACATGGGAAGAGGATCTGTACATTAATAGACATACATAATGTCCAAATGAACCAGATTGTGTACACCTAGGACAAACAGTATTCTAAACTTTACCCAGATTAAAAAAAATTTTAAAAACCAAGAAGAAGTAATGAGACATAAACTTATGGGGATTTCTCCTGGCAAATTCCATTCTAATTTACAACCTAGGACAATGACTTCCAGAAAGGCTCTGCTGCCCTAGAACCAGGACTGGGGAATGGAGAAATGCTACCTCCTTGTGGACGTTTCCCACAACAGCAGCTTTGAACCCACTGCAAAAGGTCACTAAATTTTCACCAACTTGCAGTTCTGTAAATTGCGCCTGGCCTCCAGAAAATTTCTGGGGTCAAAAATCGACCAAAAAATTCAGAAGAGGGCAACCTTCGAAGAAGACAATTTCAAGAGCTATATTGTACTCACGGTTTTTTTCTTTTAAGAGAAAAGAAAAAGGCGTAGGAATATGATGAATTTTAAAAATTTTCATGACATGCATACCCATATTACAAAACCCTATCAGCACACAGCAGTCAGAATGGCCATTAGGAAAAATGCTGCAAAAAATAAACGGTGAAGGGAGTGTGGAGAAATGCGTACCCTCGGCTGTAAGGGGGGGCATGTAAAGAGCCACTAACGAAAACACAACGTAGGTGCTTTGAAAAGGGAAACATTGAGCTACCAGTCCATCAATCACAACCACTGCTTGGCCTATCACCTGAGAAAATGAGAATCAAAAAGTCACAGGCTGGCAAACCAGTATGCCAGCAATATTTACCATAGCCAGCACTTGGAAGCAATGAAAATGTCCATCAACCGAGGAATGCACCAAGAAGAAGTGGTCCACGTACACAATGGAATATTACTCTAATAATAAATATAAATTAAATTTAAAAACAAAGAAAAGCAAGGAGACATCAACATTTGTGGGTTTATCCGGGCACATTGCACTCTAATTTATAACCGAAGAACACCACTGGCCGGTAGGTCTGTTTCCCTAGTACCAGCAAGGGGAACGTAGAAAGGCTGTCGCTCTCTGGCCGTTACCTGCAAAAGCAGGTTTAAAGCCTGAGCTAATGGTCACTTCATATGAACAAGTACTGCAGGGCTGTAAATGAAACCTGCCCTCAAAATGTCTTGAGGGAGATCATGGCCAAAATATTTCAAATGGTGACACATACTTTAAGAAAACACTTTGAAGAAATAAGCTCTCATCACAGCTGGAAAAATAAAAAGGACATGTCTTACAGCTCAATTTCAACGCATTATGAGACACATGCAAATTCAACCACAAAGAGGTATCAGCTCACACCACTCAGAATAACCATCAGCAAAAACTACAAAGAATAAATGCTGAAGGTGCTGGGAAGAAATGCATACCCTCCGCTTTAAGTGGGACGTAACCTGGAAAGAGCCACTAAAGAGAACGGAATAGAGGTGCCTTTAAAAGGTAAACATTGAGCTACCATATGATCCAGCAGACCTATTCCTGGACCTATAACCTAAGAAGACAGAATTGGAAGGACACAGGTACGCAAATCTGCATTGCATAGTATAACAATAGCCAAGATATGGAAGTAACCAAAAAGTCCAACGACAGATGGGTGGACAAAGAAGAACTGCTCCATGTACAGATGGAATATGAGCTAGTGAAAAAATGAAACAATGCCATTTGCAGCACCATAGATGAGTCTAGAAGTAATCACGCAGCTTGGAGTAAGTGAGAAAGCGAAAGACACATATCCTATCCTATCACATATAGGTGTTACCGAAAAAATGATACAAACAAAGGTATTTCCACAGAGAAACACTATCATAGATTCATTTAAAAAACTTATGGTTCACCAAATGGAAAGGTGTGAGGATTGGATACATTACCGTATTGAGGTTAACAGAGAGATACAAACACATGTGAAATATATAATCACCAAAGACCTACGCTATACCAAGAGAAGACAACTCAACATTGTGTCGTAACAGACATGGGAAAAGGATCCGAAGAAAAATAGATATATGTATATGTGTGAAAGAACCACATCTTGCACACCTAGAACAAACAAAACATTGTAATCAAGTTTGCTGTGATAAAAAATAAAAATTAAGTTAAAAATACCAACAAGAAGTAATGAGACATAAACTTAAAGGGCTTTTTCCTCGCACATTCCATTCTAATTTACAACCTAGAACACCACTTCCACTAAGGCTCTGTTGCCCTAGTAACCAGATTTGGTAAAGGAGAAATGCTGCCGCCTTGTGGCCGATTCCCGCAACAGCAGCTTTTAACCCACAGCTAATGGTCACTTACCATTCACAAGGACTCAGGGCTGTAAAGGACACCTGCCCTCAAATTGTGCTGAAGTAGGGAATGGATAAAAAAAATTCAAAACAGGCAAAATGTTCACGAAGCTCGTATGAAGAGGTAAGTTTTACTCACTCTCTTTTTAAAGAAAGGAAAATGGATAAAAGCTCAACCTCAGGAAGTATTAGACTCATGCAATCTAATCTACAAAAAGTTTTCAACTCACACCCGTCGACTGACCGTTGGCAAAAAGTCTACAAACAATCAATGCTGAAGAGGTTTTAGAGAACTGTGTACCCTCTAGCTGCTGGTGAGATGTAAAAGGGTTAAACGCTAATAATGAGAACAGAAAGGAGCTGCGTTGAAAAGGAAAAATTGAGGTACCATTCAATCCAGCAGGCGCACCAATGGGCCTCTCACCTGAGAAGACCAGAATGAAGAAGACCCGGGCTGCAAAAGCTGCACTGCAGCCTTATTCACAATAGACAAGACAGTGAAGCAACCAAAATGTCCATCAACAGATGAAAGGAAAAAGAAGAAGCGGCCCATGTACACAATGAATACTAGCCATGGAAAACAATGAAACACTGCTCTTTGAGACACCATAGATGATCTTGGAGATAATCACAGAACATGAGGTAAGTCGGAAAGCAAAAGTCCTATATCCTATGATATCACTTATACGCGTTCTCTAATAACTGACACAAATGAACATATTTCCACAGAGAAAGTCAATCACAGACTTATTAAAAAAAACTATGCTTATCTACAAGGAAAGGTGGGGGGAATGGATACATGAAGATTAGCGTTACCATATGTATACAAATACATATTATATACATATATCAAAAAGACCGACCATATAGCAAGGAAGGTTTACGGAACACTGTGTAATAATTTACACGGGAAGAGGATCTCTACATAAATAGGTATATAGAATATGTAGATGAACCAGAGTATGTACACCTTGGACAAGCAACATTCTAACCATTACCCCAATTGAAAAAATTAAAACAACCAACTAGGGGTAATGAGACATAAACTTATGGGGGGTTCTCCTGGCACATTCCATTCAAATTTACAACCTAGGCAAACGACTTCCAGAACGGCTCTGCTGCCCTAGTACCCAGATTTGGGAATGGAGAAATGCTGCATCCTTGTGGCCGTTTCCCACAACAGCAGCTTTAAACCCACTGCAAAAGGTCACTAAATATTCACCAATTGCAGGTCTGTAAATGACACCTGCCCTCCAAAAGATACTGAGGTCGAAAATCGACCAAAAAACTCTAGAGTGCAACCTTCCAAAAAGAAAATTTGAAGAGGTATATTGTACTCACACCTTTTTTCTTTTTTCTTTTAACAGAAAAGGAAAAGGCGTGGAAAAAGGATGAATTGTAGGAATTTTTACAGACATGTAAACCCAAATTACAAAAACCTATCAGCTCACACCAGTCAGAATGGCCATCAACAAAAATGCGGCAAACGATAAACGCTGACGTGATTGTGGAGAAATGCGTACCCTCGATTCTAAGGGGGACGTGGTAAGAGCCACTAATGAAAGCACAATTGAGGTGCCTTGGAAAGGTAAACGTTGAGCTACCATACCAATCAATCAATCATACCCACTGCTGGGTCTATCACCTGAGAAAATGAAAATCAAAAATCGCAGGCTGGCAATCCTGCACTCCAGCAATATTTACCATAGGCAACACTTGGAAGCAACGAAAATGTCCATCAACAGAGGAGTGCACCAAGAAGAAGTGGTCCATGCACACAATGGAATATTAGCCATGGAAAACATTGAAGCACTGCTCTTTGAGGCACCATAGATGAGCCTGGAGATAATCACAAAACATGAAGGAGGTCGGAAAGCAAAAGACCTATATCTTATATTATCACTTATGGCATTATCTAATAACTGACACAGATGAACATATTTCTAAAGAGAAAGACACTCACAGGCGTAGAACACAAACTATGCTCATCTAAAAGGAAAGGAGGGGGGAAATTGAGAAATGAAGATTAGTGTTACTATACATATTCAAATACATATTATATACATGTATCAAAAAGACCGAACATATAACAAGGGAGGTCGACGGAACAGTGTAATATTTTACATGGGAAGAGGATCTGTACATTAATAGACATACATAATGTCCAAATGAACCAGATTGTGTACACCTAGGACAAACAGTATTCTAAACTTTACCCAGATTAAAAAAAATTTTAAAAACCAAGAAGAAGTAATGAGACATAAACTTATGGGGATTTCTCCTGGCAAATTCCATTCTAATTTACAACCTAGGACAATGACTTCCAGAAAGGCTCTGCTGCCCTAGAACCAGGACTGGGGAATGGAGAAATGCTACCTCCTTGTGGACGTTTCCCACAACAGCAGCTTTGAACCCACTGCAAAAGGTCACTAAATTTTCACCAACTTGCAGTTCTGTAAATTGCGCCTGGCCTCCAGAAAATTTCTGGGGTCAAAAATCGACCAAAAAATTCAGAAGAGGGCAACCTTCGAAGAAGACAATTTCAAGAGCTATATTGTACTCACGGTTTTTTTCTTTTAAGAGAAAAGAAAAAGGCGTAGGAATATGATGAATTTTAAAAATTTTCATGACATGCATACCCATATTACAAAACCCTATCAGCACACAGCAGTCAGAATGGCCATTAGGAAAAATGCTGCAAAAAATAAACGGTGAAGGGAGTGTGGAGAAATGCGTACCCTCGGCTGTAAGGGGGGGCATGTAAAGAGCCACTAACGAAAACACAACGTAGGTGCTTTGAAAAGGGAAACATTGAGCTACCAGTCCATCAATCACAACCACTGCTTGGCCTATCACCTGAGAAAATGAGAATCAAAAAGTCACAGGCTGGCAAACCAGTATGCCAGCAATATTTACCATAGCCAGCACTTGGAAGCAATGAAAATGTCCATCAACCGAGGAATGCACCAAGAAGAAGTGGTCCACGTACACAATGGAATATTACTCTAATAATAAATATAAATTAAATTTAAAAACAAAGAAAAGCAAGGAGACATCAACATTTGTGGGTTTATCCGGGCACATTGCACTCTAATTTATAACCGAAGAACACCACTGGCCGGTAGGTCTGTTTCCCTAGTACCAGCAAGGGGAACGTAGAAAGGCTGTCGCTCTCTGGCCGTTACCTGCAAAAGCAGGTTTAAAGCCTGAGCTAATGGTCACTTCATATGAACAAGTACTGCAGGGCTGTAAATGAAACCTGCCCTCAAAATGTCTTGAGGGAGATCATGGCCAAAATATTTCAAATGGTGACACATACTTTAAGAAAACACTTTGAAGAAATAAGCTCTCATCACAGCTGGAAAAATAAAAAGGACATGTCTTACAGCTCAATTTCAACGCATTATGAGACACATGCAAATTCAACCACAAAGAGGTATCAGCTCACACCACTCAGAATAACCATCAGCAAAAACTACAAAGAATAAATGCTGAAGGTGCTGGGAAGAAATGCATACCCTCCGCTTTAAGTGGGACGTAACCTGGAAAGAGCCACTAAAGAGAACGGAATAGAGGTGCCTTTAAAAGGTAAACATTGAGCTACCATATGATCCAGCAGACCTATTCCTGGACCTATAACCTAAGAAGACAGAATTG
>NW_028121548.1:0-13696 GCF_965194805.1 Balaenoptera borealis
ACCCCAAATAGCCAAAGAAACCCTGAAAAAAGAGAACGGGCTGGAGGCATCTCCCTCCCTGCCGTCACACTCTGCTGAGAAGCTAGGGTCACCAAAACAGTGTGGAACTGGCTCAAAACGGGCACAGGGACCAGAGGAACAGGACAGAGAGACCAGAATTCAACCCACACGGACGGGGTCGGTGAATTTATGACACAGGGACCAAGGACACACCAAGGAGCACGACACGCCCCACGACAAATGGTGCTGGGAAAACTGGACGCCCCATAACTCACGCTGGCTACCCTGCACACAAACCTGACCAAACACCCAGCTTTCCACGCCAAGCCCTCCCTCGCTCACACGAAGACGGACCCCCTCAACGGTCAGTCGCCCACAGGAAGCTTCTCCCCACTTTTCCTCACCGTCTCTTCACCTTTTCCTCAGGCATCACCTGGGTCCTCAGGAAACCTAGTTCCCTAGTCAGCGTGGACGCAGCCCCACTTTGTCCTGAAGCCGAAACCCCAGCGAGTCCTGAGGAGACGGAGACCGAGCTCCTCTCAGCAGAGACGCTGAGCCGGGCGTCCTACCCGAAGGCCCCCGCCCCCGCCCCCGCGCCTGAGGCGGCTCAACTCCTCTCAGCTGCCCTCACAATCGAGTTCCATGGAACGAGCATGCGCTGTGGGTCAGAGAGGCGAACTCGGCGCCACCCTGTGGTCAGTGCAGGAAGTGCAGGCCACGCCTCCCTCACAGGTCACTGGGGGCAGCGTGCCCTACTGACAGGACTGCTGAATCCATTAAACTGGAAATTCAAACTGAAATGGAGTCTCTATCCCAAAAGTTTTCTAAAAGTAGTTAAGGAACAATTAATTGGAAACCATTTGGAATGAAGTGAATGTAGATGCAAACTTTACAACTTATACCAAATTCACTCAAAGTTATTCAGAGGCAAATTTTATTTTAGTTTATAATTTATGTTTGGCTGCGTTGGGTCTTCGTTGCTGCACGTGGGCTTCCTCTAGTTACGTCGAGCGGGGCTCCTCTTCGTTGCGGTGCACGGGCTTCTCATTGCGGTGGCTTCTCTTGTGGGCGAGCACGGGCTCTAGGCGCGCAGGCTTCAGTAGTTGTGCCGTGCAGGCTTGGTTGCTCTGCGGCATGTGGGATCTTCCCGGACCAGGGCTCGAGCCCGTGTCCCCTGCATTGGCAGGCGGACTCTTAACCACTGCGTCACCAGGGAAGTCCCCACAGACAAACTTTAAATACAAAACTATTCAAGGGGCTTCCCTGGTGGCGCAGTGGTTGAGAATCTGCCTGCTAATGCAGGGGACACGGGTTCGAGCCCTGGTCTGGGAGGATCCCACATGCCGCGGAGCAACTAGGCCCGTGAGCCACAACTCCTGAGCCTGCGCGTCTGGAGCCTGTGCTCCGCAACAAGAGAGGCCGCGATAGTGGGAGGCCCGCGCACCGCGATGAAGAGGGGCCCCCGCTTGCCACAACTAGAGAAAGCCTTCGCACAGAAACGAAGACCCAACACAGCCAAAAATAAATAAATTAATTCATCAATTAAAAAGAAAAGCTGTCTCTCAAATTTAACTTCCAGAATATATTCAGGAAAAACGCATACGCCCTTTTTGGCCAACCAAAGAAGCGGGCAATGCAAATCAACACTACAGAGAGGTATCACTTCGAATCAGAAAAAAGGACCATCCTCACAAAGGGTAAAAACCAGAGATGCAGGACAAGGAGAGGAGAAAAGGGAGCCTCGTTACGCTGAAGGGGGGAATGTAAATTGCCAACGGCCACTCTGGAGAAGTGTGCTGTGTTTCCTAAAACATCTAAAAAACAGAGCTACAAAGCATAGGGCGCTTCCACTCATGGGCCTATATGTTGGAAAATCCAAAAGTCCACAGGACGCAGGCACCCCGTTTACTGCTGCTATGCTTACAACAGCCTCGACTTGGGTACAACTTCATAGTCCTTGGAAGGAAAAAATGGTGAAAGAAAATTTGATACTTAAGCACGACGGAATATTACTCAGCCCTGAAATCAATGAAATGAGGCCAGTTGCAGCGACTCAGGGGGACTTATGTATGGTCATTGAGAGTGAAATAAGTTAGACAGCAAGGGAAACTTATCATAAGATATCACTTATAAAGGGAATCTAAAAATCGCCAACCGTGAACTGAATTACAAACAGAACACCATCACACGTTTACAAAACACACTTACGGCTGCTTAAGGGGAAAAGTGTGGTGCGGTGATGCATAAACCAGGAGGTTGAAATTGGCACAGATACCGTTCCATACGCCAATAATGTAATCGCCAAGACATACTCATTGTTCAAGGAACTGGACTCAGCACACTCTATTCACAGAAAAAACATATATCTGACTACTAGAAACTAGAAAAGAATTTACTGATGTCTCTCTGTAAGTGACTCAAGTGGATGTACAGCACCAAGAAACACAACATTGCAAATCAGCTACACCCCATTAAAAAAATTAATTATAAAAAGAGAAAGACAGTGAGAGAGAGAGAGGAATTCTTACAAAATTCAATCAGGGGCTGTGAGGCAACTGGACTGACCACATCTACACTCACAGCTGAATGGGACGTAAGGCTGGACACCCTAACCCTAAACCCTAACCCTAACCCAACCCTAACCCTACCTTAACCCTAACCCTAACCCAACACTAACCCTAACCCTAAACCTAAACCCTAACCCTAACCCCTAACCCTAACCCAACCCTAAGCCTAACCCTAACCCCTAGCCCTAGCGCTAACCCTGACCCTAACCCTTAACCCCTAACCCCTAACCCTAACCAAGTTCACAAGTAAACTTCTCGCCCACCTGGAGAGAGTGATTTCATTTGAAAGAGTAAAGACACAATCAGCTCAGTAATTGGCCACGGGGGCTGGAGGGGCCAAGGCTAACCTGAGCTGGAGGAACGTGGGTGCCTGCCTGGATGCTCAGAGGCCAAGGGCTGTTCTGAGACCTGCTTGGACACCCGTGCAGATGGAACAAAGGATCCGCCCAGTCCCAAGAGGGCCCCACCAGCCCTCACGAACGCAACACCAGACTTCCCTGGTGGCGCAGTGGTTAAGAATCCACCTGCCCATGCAGGGGACACGGGTTTGAGCCCTGGTCCGGGAAGATCCCACATGCTGTGGAGCAACTAAGCCCGTGCACCACAACTACTGAGCCTGAGCTCTAGAACCCGCGAGCCCCGACTGCTGAAGCCCACGCGCTTAGAGCCTGTGCTCCGCAACAAGAGAAGCCACCGCAATGAGAAGCCCCCACTCGCCGCAACTAGAGAAAGCCTCCGGGCAGCAATGCAGACCCAACACAGCCCAAAATTAATTAATTAATTAATTAAGAAAAAAAAAAAAGGCAGCACCTGGGGGCTGGCAGACTGATGCACCAAGTCTTACATCACGTCTACTTAGTATCCTGCATGTCAGGGCCATGTTGGACCTGGGGCTGCCCAGACAGAGTGGGGCCTGCATCACCCTTCCCAGGAGGGAGGGTGGAGGGAAACCCTGCATGACCTCTGAGGCCCTAAGAACCCTTGACTAAGGCTGAGCTCAATTTGAAACAGTGGGTGACCAGAGCAGACATTTCATTCATCTATCAATGAGAATCCAGCACTGGAGGAGCAGCAAACAATGGCCTCGCTCAACCTTGACGCTAATCCTGACATGGACCCTAACCCTAAACTCTGATCCTGACCCTAAGCCCTGACCTAACCTTAGCCTAACCCGTACCCTAAACCTGTACCTTACCCTAACCCATGCTCTACCCGTAGCCTACCTGTACCCCAATTCTAACCCATACCCTAACACCCACTCTAACACAGAACCCAAACACCCTGAGACCAAAACCATAAACCTTAACCAATAAGCAAAACCATAACCATAACCAAACCAGAAAATATAGTCATTAACCATACCCATAAATAACTCATTAACCATAAAACTTAAACCATAACAGCAACCATAAACCATACACAGCCCCAACCCTCACACCAGCCCCAGCCCTAATGCTAACCCTCCAAACCACTTACACCAAGCCAAGTCTAATCAGATTATACAAATACATCTTGAAAAAGAAAACTGGGGAATACTCTGGTGGCCCAGTGGTTAGGACTCTGTGCTTTCACTGCCAAGGGCTCGGGTTCGATCCCTGACTGGGGAACTAAGATCCCACAAGCCATGGGATGTGGCCAAAGTAAATAAATAATTCAAATGAAAGAAAACCACTATTTTAAAAAAGATTTTAAAAATAAAGGAAAAAAAACAAGAAAACTACCCCAGTACAACTTATAAATAGGAATGTAAAAATCTATCACACAATAATAGCAACATGAAACCAACAGAACTTTAAATGGATAATGCCATAAGCCAAGTATCTCTACACCAGGAATTTCAGGTTGCTCAGCATATGAAAAGTAAGCAATGTATTCAACCACAATAATGGTGTGAAGTAAAAACACATAATCATATCAATTAATGCAAAAAATCTACAATGAAAATCCAGTGTTATTTCATGAAAAACACTCAAGAAAGCAGGAATAAAAGGAAAGTTGTTCAATATGGAAAAGAGTAGTACAAAAAGCCACAGCAAACATCATGCTCAACGTTAAAGACTGAAAGATTTACTCCTGAAATCAGGAACAGGGCCAGGAAGCTGGCCTTCATCACCGTTACTCAATAGTGTACTGGAAGTTCTACCAGAATCTTGAGGAAAGAAAGAAAAGGCATCCATGGGTGAATGGAAAAATTAAAACCGGGTCTCTTCACAGAACATAGGTCACATCATCTTATATATAAAACTACCTATAATCAGCAAAGGAATTATTTGAGCTAATCAACTAATTAATAAGCAAAGTTACAGAACAAAATATCAAGTCATGAAAATCTATCTTATATGCATCCGCTGGCAAAAAATAATCTGAAAAAGAATTTATGAGAACAATTCCATTTTTAATAATGTCAACATCAATATTTAGGAGTATATTTAATCAAGGTACAAGACTTGTTTTTATGTATGTAAAGTTGTATGTTTGAAATTACTGGAAAGTCAATTACTTTTCAAAACATCATGTATGTCAACAGCATGCCAGAAAAGCAGAGAAAACATCAAACTTCCATATAGAAGCCAAGCCTTACCCAGATCCAGTTCACCCAAAGTCCACATGTCATTCAGAGGCACTGTGGGAAGGTTATATTAGGAGCCGCTGTCCTCCGTGTTGTGGACGACCTGGATATGGTAGAAACAGTGGGATTTTTGAATTCCAATTTTCCACTTCATTCCACAAAAAAACTATTAGAACTAATAAATCAATTCAGTAAAGTTGCAAAATCAATACACAGAAATCAGTTGCCTTTCTAAACACTAATAAGGAACCATCAGAAAGAGAAAGAAAGCAACCCTATTTACAACTGCATTAAAAAGAACAAAATACCTGGGAATAAAGTCAACCAAGGAGGTGAAAGACCTGCACACTGAAAACTTGAAGACATTGATGAAGACATTGAAAGACACACCAATAAATGGAAAGATATCCTGTTCTCATGGAATGGAACAATTAATATTGTTAAAATATCCATGCTACCCGAAGCAGTGGACACAGTGAATGCAATCCCTCCCAAAATTCCATGGTATTTCCCCCCAAAATAGAGCAAATCCTCCTAATATCTGTGGGGAACCACAAAGGACCCCAAATAGCCAAAGAAACCCTGAAAAAAGAGAACGGGCTGGAGGCATCTCCCTCCCTGACGTCACACTCTGCTGAGAAGCTACAGTCACCAAAACAGTGTGGAACTGGCTCAAAACGGGCGCAGGGACCAGAGGAACAGGACAGAGAGACCAGAATTCAACCCACACGGACGGGGTCGGTGAATTTATGACACAGGGACCAAGGACACACCAAGGAGCACGACACGCCCCACGATAAATGGTGCTGGGAAAACTGGACGCCCCATAACTCACGCTGGCTACCCTGCACACAAACCTGACCAAACACCCAGCTTTCCACGCCAAGCCCTCCCTCGCTCACACGAAGACGGACCCCCTCAACGGTCAGTCGCCCACAGGAAGCTTCTCCCCACTTTTCCTCACCGTCTCTTCACCTTTTCCTCAGGCATCACCTGGGTCCTCAGGAAACCTAGTTCCCCAGTCAGCGTGGACGCAGCCCCATTTTGTCCTGAAGCCGAAACCCCAGCGAGTCCTAAGGAGACGGAGACCGAGCTCCTCTCAGCAGAGACGCTGAGCCGGGCATCCTACCCGAAGGCCCCCGCCCCCGCCCCCGCCCCCGCGCCTGAGGCGGCTCAACTCCTCTCAGCTGCCCTCACAATGGAGTTCCATGGAACGAGCATGCGCTGTGGGTCAGAGAGGCGAACTCGGCGCCACCCTGTGGTCAGTGCAGGAAGTGCAGGCCGCGCCTCCCTCACAGGTCACTGGAGGCAGCGTGCCCTACTGACAGGACTGCTGAATCCATTAAACTGGAAATTCAAACGAAAATGGAGTCTCTATCCCAAAAGTTTTCTAAAAGTAGTTAAGGAACAATTAATTGGAAACCATTTGGAATGAAGTGAATGTAGATGCAAACTTTACAACTTATACCAAATTCACTCAAAGTTATTCAGAGGCAAATTTTATTTTAGTTTATAATTTATGTTTGGCTGCGTTGGGTCTTCGTTGCTGCACGTGGGCTTCCTCTAGTTACGTCGAGCGGGGCTCCTCTTCGTTGCGGTGCACGGGCTTCTCATTGCGGTGGCTTCTCTTGTGGGCGAGCACGGGCTCTAGGCGCGCAGGCTTCAGTAGTTGTGCCGTGCAGGCTTGGTTGCTCTGCGGCATGTGGGATCTTCCCGGACCAGGGCTCGAGCCCGTGTCCCCTGCATTGGCAGGCGGACTCTTAACCACTGCGTCACCAGGGAAGTCCCCACAGACAAACTTTAAATACAAAACTATTCAAGGGGCTTCCCTGGTGGCGCAGTGGTTGAGAATCTGCCTGCTAATGCAGGGGACACGGGTTCGAGCCCTGGTCTGGGAGGATCCCACATGCCGCGGAGCAACTAGGCCCGTGAGCCACAACTCCTGAGCCTGCGCGTCTGGAGCCTGTGCTCCGCAACAAGAGAGGCCGCGATAGTGGGAGGCCCGCGCACCGCGATGAAGAGGGGCCCCCGCTTGCCACAACTAGAGAAAGCCTTCGCACAGAAACGAAGACCCAACACAGCCAAAAATAAATAAATTAATTCATCAATTAAAAAGAAAAGCTGTCTCTCAAATTTAACTTCCAGAATATATTCAGGAAAAACGCATACGCCCTTTTTGGCCAACCAAAGAAGCGGGCAATGCAAATCAACACTACAGAGAGGTATCACTTCGAATCAGAAAAAAGGACCATCCTCACAAAGGGTAAAAACCAGAGATGCAGGACAAGGAGAGGAGAAAAGGGAGCCTCGTTACGCTGAAGGGGGGAATGTAAATTGCCAACGGCCACTCTGGAGAAGTGTGCTGTGTTTCCTAAAACATCTAAAAAACAGAGCTACAAAGCATAGGGCGCTTCCACTCATGGGCCTATATGTTGGAAAATCCAAAAGTCCACAGGACGCAGGCACCCCGTTTACTGCTGCTATGCTTACAACAGCCTCGACTTGGGTACAACTTCATAGTCCTTGGAAGGAAAAAATGGTGAAAGAAAATTTGATACTTAAGCACGACGGAATATTACTCAGCCCTGAAATCAATGAAATGAGGCCAGTTGCAGCGACTCAGGGGGACTTATGTATGGTCATTGAGAGTGAAATAAGTTAGACAGCAAGGGAAACTTATCATAAGATATCACTTATAAAGGGAATCTAAAAATCGCCAACCGTGAACTGAATTACAAACAGAACACCATCACACGTTTACAAAACACACTTACGGCTGCTTAAGGGGAAAAGTGTGGTGCGGTGATGCATAAACCAGGAGGTTGAAATTGGCACAGATACCGTTCCATACGCCAATAATGTAATCGCCAAGACATACTCATTGTTCAAGGAACTGGACTCAGCACACTCTATTCACAGAAAAAACATATATCTGACTACTAGAAACTAGAAAAGAATTTACTGATGTCTCTCTGTAAGTGACTCAAGTGGATGTACAGCACCAAGAAACACAACATTGCAAATCAGCTACACCCCATTAAAAAAATTAATTATAAAAAGAGAAAGACAGTGAGAGAGAGAGAGGAATTCTTACAAAATTCAATCAGGGGCTGTGAGGCAACTGGACTGACCACATCTACACTCACAGCTGAATGGGACGTAAGGCTGGACACCCTAACCCTAAACCCTAACCCTAACCCAACCCTAACCCTACCTTAACCCTAACCCTAACCCAACACTAACCCTAACCCTAAACCTAAACCCTAACCCTAACCCCTAACCCTAACCCAACCCTAAGCCTAACCCTAACCCCTAGCCCTAGCGCTAACCCTGACCCTAACCCTTAACCCCTAACCCCTAACCCTAACCAAGTTCACAAGTAAACTTCTCGCCCACCTGGAGAGAGTGATTTCATTTGAAAGAGTAAAGACACAATCAGCTCAGTAATTGGCCACGGGGGCTGGAGGGGCCAAGGCTAACCTGAGCTGGAGGAACGTGGGTGCCTGCCTGGATGCTCAGAGGCCAAGGGCTGTTCTGAGACCTGCTTGGACACCCGTGCAGATGGAACAAAGGATCCGCCCAGTCCCAAGAGGGCCCCACCAGCCCTCACGAACGCAACACCAGACTTCCCTGGTGGCGCAGTGGTTAAGAATCCACCTGCCCATGCAGGGGACACGGGTTTGAGCCCTGGTCCGGGAAGATCCCACATGCTGTGGAGCAACTAAGCCCGTGCACCACAACTACTGAGCCTGAGCTCTAGAACCCGCGAGCCCCGACTGCTGAAGCCCACGCGCTTAGAGCCTGTGCTCCGCAACAAGAGAAGCCACCGCAATGAGAAGCCCCCACTCGCCGCAACTAGAGAAAGCCTCCGGGCAGCAATGCAGACCCAACACAGCCCAAAATTAATTAATTAATTAATTAAGAAAAAAAAAAAAGGCAGCACCTGGGGGCTGGCAGACTGATGCACCAAGTCTTACATCACGTCTACTTAGTATCCTGCATGTCAGGGCCATGTTGGACCTGGGGCTGCCCAGACAGAGTGGGGCCTGCATCACCCTTCCCAGGAGGGAGGGTGGAGGGAAACCCTGCATGACCTCTGAGGCCCTAAGAACCCTTGACTAAGGCTGAGCTCAATTTGAAACAGTGGGTGACCAGAGCAGACATTTCATTCATCTATCAATGAGAATCCAGCACTGGAGGAGCAGCAAACAATGGCCTCGCTCAAGCTTGACGCTAATCCTGACATGGACCCTAACCCTAAACTCTGATCCTGACCCTAAGCCCTGACCTAACCTTAGCCTAACCCGTACCCTAAACCTGTACCTTACCCTAACCCATGCTCTACCCGTAGCCTACCTGTACCCCAATTCTAACCCATACCCTAACACCCACTCTAACACAGAACCCAAACACCCTGAGACCAAAACCATAAACCTTAACCAATAAGCAAAACCATAACCATAACCAAACCAGAAAATATAGTCATTAACCATACCCATAAATAACTCATTAACCATAAAACTTAAACCATAACAGCAACCATAAACCATACACAGCCCCAACCCTCACACCAGCCCCAGCCCTAATGCTAACCCTCCAAACCACTTACACCAAGCCAAGTCTAATCAGATTATACAAATACATCTTGAAAAAGAAAACTGGGGAATACTCTGGTGGCCCAGTGGTTAGGACTCTGTGCTTTCACTGCCAAGGGCTCGGGTTCGATCCCTGACTGGGGAACTAAGATCCCACAAGCCATGGGATGTGGCCAAAGTAAATAAATAATTCAAATGAAAGAAAACCACTATTTTAAAAAAGATTTTAAAAATAAAGGAAAAAAAACAAGAAAACTACCCCAGTACAACTTATAAATAGGAATGTAAAAATCTATCACACAATAATAGCAACATGAAACCAACAGAACTTTAAATGGATAATGCCATAAGCCAAGTATCTCTACACCAGGAATTTCAGGTTGCTCAGCATATGAAAAGTAAGCAATGTATTCAACCACAATAATGGTGTGAAGTAAAAACACATAATCATATCAATTAATGCAAAAAATCTACAATGAAAATCCAGTGTTATTTCATGAAAAACACTCAAGAAAGCAGGAATAAAAGGAAAGTTGTTCAATATGGAAAAGAGTAGTACAAAAAGCCACAGCAAACATCATGCTCAACGTTAAAGACTGAAAGATTTACTCCTGAAATCAGGAACAGGGCCAGGAAGCTGGCCTTCATCACCGTTACTCAATAGTGTACTGGAAGTTCTACCCAGAATCTTGAGGAAAGAAAGAAAAGGCATCCATGGGTGAATGGAAAAATTAAAACCGGGTCTCTTCACAGAACATAGGTCACATCATCTTATATATAAAACTACCTATAATCAGCAAAGGAATTATTTGAGCTAATCAACTAATTAATAAGCAAAGTTACAGAACAAAATATCAAGTCATGAAAATCTATCTTATATGCATCCGCTGGCAAAAAATAATCTGAAAAAGAATTTATGAGAACAATTCCATTTTTAATAATGTCAACATCAATATTTAGGAGTATATTTAATCAAGGTACAAGACTTGTTTTTATGTATGTAAAGTTGTATGTTTGAAATTACTGGAAAGTCAATTACTTTTCAAAACATCATGTATGTCAACAGCATGCCAGAAAAGCAGAGAAAACATCAAACTTCCATATAGAAGCCAAGCCTTACCCAGATCCAGTTCACCCAAAGTCCACATGTCTTCAGAGGCACTGTGGGAAGGTTATATTAGGAGCCGCTGTCCTCCGTGTTGTGGACGACCTGGATATGGTAGAAACAGTGGGATTTTTGAATTCCAATTTTCCACTTCATTCCACAGAAAAACTATTAGAACTAATAAATCAATTCAGTAAAGTTGCAAAATCAATACACAGAAATCAGTTGCCTTTCTAAACACTAATAATGAACCATCAGAAAGAGAAAGAAAGCAACCCTGTTTACAACTGCATCAAAAAGAACAAAATACCTGGGAATAAAGTCAACCAAGGAGGTGAAAGACCTGCACACTGAAAACTTGAAGACATTGATGAAGACATTGCAAAACACACCAAGAAATGGAAAGATATCCTGTTCTCATGGAATGGAACAATTAATATTGTTAAAATATCCATGCTACCCAAAGCAGTGGACACAGTGAATGCAATCCCTCCCAAAATTCCATGGTATTTTCCCCCAAAATAGACCAAATCCTCCTAATATCTGTGGGGAACCACAAAGGACCCCAAATAGCCAAAGAAACCCTGAAAAAAGAGAACGGGCATCTCCCTCCTTGCCGTCACACTCTGCTGAGAAGCTAGGGTCACCAAAACAGTGTGGAACTGGCTCAAAACGGGCACAGGGACCAGAGGAACAGGACAGAGAGACCAGAATTCAACCCACACGGACGGGGTCGGTGAATTTATGACACAGGGACCAAGGACACACCAAGGAGCACGACACGCCCCACGATAAATGGTGCTGGGAAAACTGGACGCCCCATAACTCACGCTGGCTACCCTGCACACAAACCTGACCAAACACCCAGCTTTCCACGCCAAGCCCTCCCTCGCTCACACGAAGACGGACCCCCTCAACGGTCAGTCGCCCACAGGAAGCTTCTCCCCACTTTTCCTCACCGTCTCTTCACCTTTTCCTCAGGCATCACCTGGGTCCTCAGGAAACCTAGTTCCCTAGTCAGCGTGGACGCAGCCCCACTTTGTCCTGAAGCCGAAACCCCAGCGAGTCCTGAGGAGACGGAGACCGAGCTCCTCTCAGCAGAGACGCTGAGCCGGGCGTCCTACCCGAAGGCCCCCGCCCCCGCCCCCGCGCCTGAGGCGGCTCAACTCCTCTCAGCTGCCCTCACAATCGAGTTCCATGGAACGAGCATGCGCTGTGGGTCAGAGAGGCGAACTCGGCGCCACCCTGTGGTCAGTGCAGGAAGTGCAGGCCGCGCCTCCCTCACAGGTCACTGGGGGCAGCGTGCCCTACTGACAGGACTGCTGAATCCATTAAACTGGAAATTCAAACTGAAATGGAGTCTCTATCCCAAAAGTTTTCTAAAAGTAGTTAAGGAACAATTAATTGGAAACCATTTGGAATGAAGTGAATGTAGATGCAAACTTTACAACTTATACCAAATTCACTCAAAGTTATTCAGAGGCAAATTTTATTTTAGTTTATAATTTATGTTTGGCTGCGTTGGGTCTTCGTTGCTGCATGTGGGCTTCCTCTAGTTACGTCGAGCGGGGCTCCTCTTCGTTGCGGTGCACGGGCTTCTCATTGCGGTGGCTTCTCTTGTGGGCGAGCACGGGCTCTAGGCGCGCAGGCTTCAGTAGTTGTGCCGTGCAGGCTTGGTTGCTCTGCGGCATGTGGGATCTTCCCGGACCAGGGCTCGAGCCCGTGTCCCCTGCATTGGCAGGCGGACTCTTAACCACTGCGTCACCAGGGAAGTCCCCACAGACAAACTTTAAATACAAAACTATTCAAGGGGCTTCCCTGGTGGCGCAGTGGTTGAGAATCTGCCTGCTAATGCAGGGGACACGGGTTCGAGCCCTGGTCTGGGAAGATCCCACATGCCGCGGAGCAACTAGGCCCGTGAGCCACAACTCCTGAGCCTGCGCGTCTGGAGCCTGTGCTCCGCAACAAGAGAGGCCGCGATAGTGGGAGGCCCGCGCACCGCGATGAAGAGGGGCCCCCGCTTGCCACAACTAGAGAAAGCCTTCGCACAGAAACGAAGACCCAACACAGCCAAAAATAAATTAATTAATTAATCAATTAAAAAGAAAAGCTGTCTCTCAAATTTAACTTCCAGAATATATTCAGGAAAAACGCATACGCCCTTTTTGGCCAACCAAAGAAGCGGGCAATGCAAATCAACACTACAGAGAGGTATCACTTCGAATCAGAAAAAAGGACCATCCTCACAAAGGGTAAAAACCAGAGATGCAGGACAAGGAGAGGAGAAAAGGGAGCCTCGTTACACTGAAGGGGGGAATGTAAATTGCCAACGGCCACTCTGGAGAAGTGTGCTGTGTTTCCTAAAACATCTAAAAAACAGAGCTACAAAGCATAGGGCGCTTCCACTCATGGGCCTATATGTTGGAAAATCCAAAAGTCCACAGGACGCAGGCACCCCGTTTACTGCTGCTATGCTTACAACAGCCTCGACTTGGGTACAACTTCATAGTCCTTGGAAGGAAAAAATGGTGAAAGAAAATTTGATACTTAAGCACGACGGAATATTACTCAGCCCTGAAATCAATGAAATGAGGCCAGTTGCAGCGACTCAGGGGGACTTATGTATGGTCATTGAGAGTGAAATAAGTTAGACAGCAAGGGAAACTTATCATAAGATATCACTTATAAAGGGAATCTAAAAATCGCCAACCGTGAACTGAATTACAAACAGAACACCATCACACGTTTACAAAACACACTTACGGCTGCTTAAGGGGAAAAGTGTGGTGCGTTGATGCATAAACCAGGAGGTTGAAATTGGCACAGATACCGTTCCATACGCCAATAATGTAATCGCCAA
>NW_028121547.1:0-13650 GCF_965194805.1 Balaenoptera borealis
GGGAAGCGAGACTTCTTTGTAGCGCTGATTTGCCTTTCCAGGTTGCTTGGTTGGCCAAAAAGGCCGTATGCGTTTTTTCCTGAATATATTCAGGAAAAAACGCATACGCCCTTTTTGGCCAAGGGCATCATTGTCAACGTTTTGCCGCTTTTCATGTGCTTTAAAGGAGATTCGAATCTACCTCCTGTAATCTGTTTCCTGCAATTCTGCCTTGATTTCAAATCCTCTTCGTTGCCTTCCCTCAATATATTTGTGGACGAGAGTTATCATTTATAACTCTGCAGGTTTGTGAATTGCAGTGCCATGAAGCTCGATTTTACAACTCGCGTTTTTGGGAGCTGGCCGCAAAAGCGCAGGATGGCTTCAGGCCCTGTTCTGGTTCCGGGGGGCAGGCTGAGCCTGTGGTTAATTCTTCTTCCTGATGGGAAAATAGAGTGACCTGTGCCTGTCCCAACACCAAGAGCCAGTCTCTCATTGGTTCCCCGTCTTCCCGTTCATCCTCAGGAAAAATTGCAACCTGTAGGGAACAGGAGGTTAAAGGTGCTGATGCTCCAAGTAGGGAGATTGCTAGTAAAGCGGCTGGGATGGCGAACCCGGGCACAAGGAGATGAGAAATGAGGTGCGTTTTAGAAACCTTTCCCCATCACACGGTGTACCATCTTCTGGGTTTCTCATGCATGTTTTTGATGTAGGAAGATGCCCTTGAACATGGAGATTTGGGACCCATGCGATGGGTACCACGCAGTATTACTTTAAAGGGTCTGCGTTTGCTCACCCAACCTCACCAAACCTCTCAGCCCCAAGAGTGTCCACCCTTAGGTCTCATCCAGCTGTGGGTCTAGATATGGTCAATCCAGGTTGCATCACAGCCCCTGAACGCATTGTGTAAGAATTTCTCTCTTTCACTGTCTTTGTTTCATGGTTTTTTAAAAGTAATTTATTTTCATAATGCGGTTTAGCTGCTTTTCACTGCTGTGTTTATGCCGCTTTACACCCACTTGACACACTAACAGAGAGATATCAATACATATGTTTTAAGATTATTACTAGTCAGATATATTCTTGTGCGGTGAATAGGGCGTTTTGAGTCCAATTCTCTGAGCAAGGAGTAGGTCTTGTCTATTACATATTGGGTTTATGGAACGGTATCTGAGCTAATTTGAAACCCTTGTTTTATGTATCACCCCACCTCACCTTTCCCGTTAAACAGCCATAGTGTGTTTTCTGCATGTGTGACTCTGTCCTGTTTTGTAATTCAGTTCAAGTTTAACGGTTTTTACATTCCCTCTATCAGTGATACCTTATGAGAAGTGTCCTTTTCTGTGTGACTTATTTCACTTAGAATCGTCGTACCTAAATCCACTCATCATGCTGCTACTAGCCTTATGACATTGATTTCATGGCTGAGTGATATTCCATTGTACATAAGGACCAGAACTTCTTTACCCATTTTTCTCTTTCCTGGGATATTTAAGGTGGAATGAAGTGGAGGTCCTTGTCAACAGAGCAGCCCTAAACTTTGGGGTGCTTGTGTCTTGCTGATTTTTCATTTTCCCAATTTATACCCCCATGAGTGGAAGTGCCCTATGCTCTCTAAGCTGTGTTTCTTAGATGTTTCAGGACTCACCGTACACTTCTCCAGAGTGGCTGTTGCCAATTTACATCCCGCCCATCAGTGTAGCAAGGCTCCCATTTCTCCATGGCCTGTCCTGCATTTCTGGTTTTGACACTTTTTTCAGCATGGCCCTTTTGACCGATGGGAAGCGAGACTTCTTTGTAGCGCTGATTTGCCTTTCCAGGTTGCTTGGTTGGCCAAAAAGGGCGTATGCGTTTTTTCCTGAATATATTCAGGAAAAAACGCATACGCCCTTTTTGGCCAAGGGCATCATTGTCAACGTTTTGCCGCTTTTCATGTGCTTTAAAGGAGATTCGAATCTACCTCCTGTAATCTGTTTCCTGCAATTCTGCCTTGATTTCAAATCCTCTTCTTTGCCTTCCCTCAATATATTTGTGGACGAGAGTTATCATTTATAACTCTGCAGGTTTGTGAATTGCAGTGCCCTGAAGCTCGATTTTACAACTCGCGTTTTTGGGAGCTGGCCGCAAAAGCGCAGGATGGCTTCAGGCCCTGTTCTGGTTCCGGGGTCAGGCTGAGCCTGTGGTTAATTCTTCTTCCTGATGGGAAAATAGAGTGACCTGTGCCTGTCCCAACACCAAGAGCCAGTCTCTCATTGGTTCCCCGTCTTCCCGTTCATCCTCAGGAAAAATTGTAACCTGTACGGAACAGGAGGTTAAAGGTGCTGATGCTCCAAGTAGGGAGATTGCTAGTAAAGCGGCTGAAATGGCGAACCCGGGCACAAGGAGATGAGAAATGAGGTGCGTTTTAGAAACCTTTCCCCATCACACGGTGTACCATCTTCTGGGTTTCTCATGCATGTTTTCGATGTAGGAAGATGCCCTTGAACCTGGAGATATGGGACCCATGCGATGGGTACCACGCAGTATTACTATAAAGGGTCTGCGTTTGCTCACCCAACCTCACCAAACCTCTCAGCCCCAAGAGTGTCCACCCTTATGTCTCATCCAGCTGTGGGTCTAGATATGGTCAATCCAGGTTGCATCACAGCCCCTGAACGCATTGTGTAAGAATGTCTCTCTCTTTCACTGTCTTTCTTTCATGGGTTTTTCAAAGTAATTTATTTTCATAATGCGGTTTAGCTGCTTTTCACTGCTGTGTTTATGCCGCTTTACACCCACTTGACACACTAACAGAGAGATATCAATACATAGGTTTTACGATTATTACTAGTCAGATATATTCTTGTGCCGTGAATAGGGCGTGTTGAGTCCAGTTCTCTGAGCAAGGAGTAGGTCTTGTCTATTACATATTGGGTTTATGGAACGGTATCTGAGCTAATTTGAAACCCTTGTTTTATGTATCACCCCACCTCACCTTTCCCGTTAAGCAGCCATAGTGTGTTTTCTGCATGTGTGACTCTGTTCTGTTTTGTAATTCAGTTCAAGTGTAACGGTTTTTACATTCCCTCTATCAGTGATACCTTATGAGAAGTGTCCTTTTCTGTGTGACTTATTTCACTTAGAATCGTCGTACCTAAATCCACTCATCATGCTGCTACTAGCCTTATGACATTGATTTCATGGCTGAGTGATATTCCATTGTACATAAGGACCACAACTTCTTTACCCATTTTTCTCTTTCCTGGGATATTTAAGGTGGAATGAAGTGGAGGTCCTTGTCAACAGAGCAGCCCTAAACTTTGGGGTGCTTGTGTCTTGCTGATTTTTAATTTTCCCAATTTATACCCCCATGAGTGGAAGTGCCCTATGCTCTCTAAGCTGTGTTTTTTAGATGTTTCAGGACTCACCGTACACTTCTCCAGAGTGGCTGTTGGCAATTTACATCCCGCCCATCAGTGTAGCAAGGCTCCCATTTCTCCATGGCCTGTCCTGCATTTCTGGTTTTGACACTTTTTTCAGCATGGCCCTTTTGACCGATGGGAAGCGAGACTTCTTTGTAGCGCTGATTTGCCTTTCCAGGTTGCTTGGTTGGCCAAAAAGGCCGTATGCGTTTTTTCCTGAATATATTCAGGAAAAAACGCATACGCCCTTTTTGGCCAAGGGCATCATTGTCAACGTTTTGCCGCTTTTCATGTGCTTTAAAGGAGATTCGAATCTACCTCCTGTAATCTGTTTCCTGCAATTCTGCCTTGATTTCAAATCCTCTTCGTTGCCTTCCCTCAATATATTTGTGGACGAGAGTTATCATTTATAACTCTGCAGGTTTGTGAATTGCAGTGCCATGAAGCTCGATTTTACACCTCGCGTTTTTGGGAGCTGGCCGCAAAAGCGCAGGATGGCTTCAGGCCCTGTTCTGGTTCCGGGGGGCAGGCTGAGCCTGTGGTTAATTCTTCTTCCTGATGGGAAAATAGAGTGACCTGTGCCTGTCCCAACACCAAGAGCCAGTCTCTCATTGGTTCCCCGTCTTCCCGTTCATCCTCAGGAAAAATTGCAACCTGTAGGGAACAGGAGGTTAAAGGTGCTGATGCTCCAAGTAGGGAGATTGCTAGTAAAGCGGCTGGGATGGCGAACCCGGGCACAAGGAGATGAGAAATGAGGTGCGTTTTAGAAACCTTTCCCCATCACACGGTGTACCATCTTCTGTGTTTCTCATGCATGTTTTTGATGTAGGAAGATGCCCTTGAACATGGAGATTTGGGACCCATGCGATGGGTACCACGCAGTATTACTTTAAAGGGTCTGCGTTTGCTCACCCAACCTCACCAAACCTCTCAGCCCCAAGAGTGTCCACCCTTAGGTCTCATCCAGCTGTGGGTCTAGATATGGTCAATCCAGGTTGCATCACAGCCCCTGAACGCATTGTGTAAGAATTTCTCTCTTTCACTGTCTTTGTTTCATGGTTTTTTAAAAGTAATTTATTTTCATAATGCGGTTTAGCTGCTTTTCACTGCTGTGTTTATGCCGCTTTACACCCACTTGACACACTAACAGAGAGATATCAATACATATGTTTTAAGATTATTACTAGTCAGATATATTCTTGTGCGGTGAATAGGGCGTTTTGAGTCCAATTCTCTGAGCAAGGAGTAGGTCTTGTCTATTACATATTGGGTTTATGGAACGGTATCTGAGCTAATTTGAAACCCTTGTTTTATGTATCACCCCACCTCACCTTTCCCGTTAAACAGCCATAGTGTGTTTTCTGCATGTGTGACTCTGTCCTGTTTTGTAATTCAGTTCAAGTTTAACGGTTTTTACATTCCCTCTATCAGTGATACCTTATGAGAAGTGTCCTTTTCTGTGTGACTTATTTCACTTAGAATCGTCGTACCTAAATCCACTCATCATGCTGCTACTAGCCTTATGACATTGATTTCATGGCTGAGTGATATTCCATTGTACATAAGGACCAGAACTTCTTTACCCATTTTTCTCTTTCCTGGGATATTTAAGGTGGAATGAAGTGGAGGTCCTTGTCAACAGAGCAGCCCTAAACTTTGGGGTGCTTGTGTCTTGCTGATTTTTCATTTTCCCAATTTATACCCCCATGAGTGGAAGTGCCCTATGCTCTCTAAGCTGTGTTTCTTAGATGTTTCAGGACTCACCGTACACTTCTCCAGAGTGGCTGTTGGCAATTTACATCCCGCCCATCAGTGTAGCAAGGCTCCCATTTCTCCATGGCCTGTCCTGCATTTCTGGTTTTGACACTTTTTTCAGCATGGCCCTTTTGACCGATGGGAAGCGAGACTTCTTTGTAGCGCTGATTTGCCTTTCCAGGTTGCTTGGTTGGCCAAAAAGGGCGTATGCGTTTTTTCCTGAATATATTCAGGAAAAAACGCATACGCCCTTTTTGGCCAAGGGCATCATTGTCAACGTTTTGCCGCTTTTCATGTGCTTTAAAGGAGATTCGAATCTACCTCCTGTAATCTGTTTCCTGCAATTCTGCCTTGATTTCAAATCCTCTTCTTTGCCTTCCCTCAATATATTTGTGGACGAGAGTTATCATTTATAACTCTGCAGGTTTGTGAATTGCAGTGCCATGAAGCTCGATTTTACACCTCGCGTTTTTGGGCGCTGGCCGCAAAAGCGCAGGATGGCTTCAGGCCCTGTTCTGGTTCCGGGGTCAGGCTGAGCCTGTGGTTAATTCTTCTTCCTGATGGGAAAATAGAGTGACCTGTGCCTGTCCCAAAACCAAGAGCCAGTCTCTCATTGGTTCCCCATCTTCCCGTTCATCCTCAGGAAAAATTGTAACCTGTACAAACAGGAGGTTAAAGGTGCTGATGCTCCAAGTAGGGAGATTGCTAGTAAAGCGGCTGGAATGGCGAACCCGGGCACAAGGAGATGAGAAATGAGGTGCGTTTTAGAAACCTTTCCCCATCACACGGTGTACCATCTTCTGGGTTTCTCATGCATGTTTTCGATGTAGGAAGATGCCCTTGAACCTGGAGATTTGGGACCCATGCGATGGGTACCACGCAGTATTACTTTAAAGGGTCTGCGTTTGCTCACCCAACCTCACCAAACCTCTCAGCCCCAAGAGTGTCCACCCTTAGGTCTCATCCAGCTGTGGGTCTAGATATGGTCAATCCAGGTTGCATCACAGCCCCTGAACGCATTGTGTAAGAATGTCTCTCTCTTTCACTGTCTTTGTTTCATGGGTTTTTAAAAGTAATTTATTTTCATAATGGGGTTTAGCTGCTTTTCACTGCTGTGTTTATGCCGCTTTACACCCACTTGACACACTAACAGAGAGATATCAATACATAGGTTTTAAGATTATTACTAGTCAGATATATTCTTGTGCGGTGAATAGGGCATGTTGAGTCCAGTTCTCTGAGCAAAGAGTAGGTCTTGTCTATTACATATTGGGTTTATGGAACGGTATCTGAGCTAATTTGAAACCCTTGTTTTATGTATCACCCCACCTCACCTTTCCCGTTAAGCAGCCATAGTGTGTTTTCTGCATGTGTGACTCTGTTCTGTTTTGTAATTCAGTTCATGTGTAACGGTTTTTACATTCCCTCTATCAGTGATACCTTATGAGAAGTGTCCTTTTGTGTGTGACTTATTTCACTTAGAATCGTCGTACCTAAATCCACTCATCATGCTGCTCCTAGCCTTATGACATTGATTTCATGGCTGAGTGATTTTCCATTGTACATAAGGACCACAACTTCTTTACCCATTTTTCTCTTTCCTGGGATATTTAAGGTGGAATGAAGTGGAGGTCCTTGTCAACAGAGCAGCCCTAAACTTTGGGGTGCTTGTGTCTTGCTGATTTTTCATTTTCCCAATTTATACCCCCATGAGTGGAAGTGCCCTATGCTCTCTAAGCTGTGTTTTTTAGATGTTTCACGACTCACCGTACACTTCTCCAGAGTGGCTTTTGGCAATTTACATCCCGCCCATCAGTGTAGCAAGGCTCCCATTTCTCCATGGCCTGTCCTGCATTTCTGGTTTTGACACTTTTTTCAGCATGGCCCTTTTGACCGATGGGAAGCAAGACTTCTTTGTAGCGCTGATTTGCCTTTCCAGGTTGCTTGGTTGGCCAAAAAGGGCGTATGCGTTTTTTCCTGAATATATTCAGGAAAAAACGCATACGCCCTTTTTGGCCAAGGGCATCATTGTCAACGTTTTGCCGCTTTTCATGTGCTTTAAAGGAGATTCGAATCTACCTCCTGAAATCTGTTTCCTGCAATTCTGCCTTGATTTCAAATCCTCTTCTTTGCCTTCCCTCAATATATTTGTGGACGAGAGTTATCATTTATAGCTCTGCAGTTTTGTGAATTGCAGTGCCCTGAAGCTCAATTTTACAACTCGCGTTTTTGGGAGCTGGTCGCAAAAGCGCAGGATGGCTTCAGGCCCAGTTCTGGTTCCGGGGGGCAGGTTGAGCCTGTGGTTAATTCTTCTTCCAGATGGGAAAATAGAGTGACCTGTGCCTGTCCCAACACCAAGAGCCAGTCTCTCATTGGTTCCCCTTCTTCCCATTCATCCTCAGGAAAAATTGCAACCTGTACGGAACAGGAGGTTAAAGGTGCTGATGCTCCAAGTAGGGAGATTGCTAGTAAAGTGGCTGGAATGGCGAACCCGGGCACAAGGAGATGAGAAATGAGGTGCGTTTTAGAAACCTTTCCCCATCACACGGTGTACCATCTTCTGGGTTTCTCATTCATGTTTTCGATGTAGGAAGATGACCTTGAACCTGGAGATATGGGACCCATGCGATGGGTACCACGCAGTATTACTTTAAAGGGTCTGCGTTTGCTCACCCAACCTCACCAAACCTCTCAGCCCCAAGAGTGTCCACCCTTATGTCTCATCCAGCTGTGGGTCTAGATACGGTCAATCCAGGTTGCATCACAGTCCATGAACGCATTGTGTAAGAATTTCTCTCTCTTTCACTGTCTTTGTTTCATGGGTTTTTAAAAGTAATTTATTTTCATAATGGGGTTTAGCTGCTTTTCACTGCTGTGCTTATGCCGCTTTATACCCACTTGACACACTAACAGAGAGATATCAATACATAAGTTTTAAGGTTATTACTAGTCAGATATATTCTTGTGCGGTGAATAGGGCGTGTTGAGTCCAGTTCTCTGAGCAAGGAGTAGGTCTTGTCTATTACATATTGGGTTTATGGAACGGTATCTGAGCTAATTTGAAACCCTTGTTTTATGTGTCACCCCACCTCCCCTTTCCCGTTAAGCAGCCATAGTGTGTTTTCTGCATATGTGACTCTGTTCTGTTTTGTAATTCAGTTCAACTGTAACGGTTTTTACATTCCCTCTATAAGTGATACCTTATGAGAAGTGTCCTTTTCTGTGTGATTTATTTCACTTAGAATCGTCGTACCTAAATCCACTCATCATGCTGCTACTAGCCTTAGGACATTGATTTCATGGCTGAGTGATATTCCATTGTACATAAGGACCACAACTTCTTTATCCATTTTTCTCTTTCCTGGGATATTTAAGGTGGAATGAAGTGGAGGTCCTTGTCAACAGAGCAGCCCTAAACTTTGGGGTGCTTGTGTCTTGCTGATTTTTCATTTTCCCAATTTATACCCCCATGAGTGGAAGTGCCCTATGCTCTCTAAGCTGTGTTTTTTAGATATTTCAGGACTCACCGTACACTTCTCCAGAATGGCTGTTGGCAATTTACATCCCGCCCATCAGTGTAGCAAGGCTCCCATTTCTCCATGGCCTGTCCTGCATTTCTGGTTTTGACACTTTTTTCAGCATGGCCCTTTTGACCGATGGGAAGCGAGACTTCTTTGTAGCGCTGATTTGCCTTTCCAGGTTGCTTGGTTGGCCAAAAAGGGCGTATGCGTTTTTTCCTGAATATATTCAGGAAAAAACGAATACGCCCTTTTTGGCCAAGGGCATCATTGTCAACGTTTTGCCGCTTTTCATGTGCTTTAAAGGAGATTCGAATCTACCTCCTGAAATCTGTTTCCTGCAATTCTGCCTTGATTTCAAATCCTCTTCTTTGCCTTCCCTCAATATATTTGTGGACGAGAGTTATCATTTATAACTCTGCAGGTTTGTGAATTGCAGTGCCCTGAAGCTCGATTTTACAACTCGCGTTTTTGGGAGCTGGCCGCAAAAGCGCAGGATGGCTTCAGGCCCTGTTCTGGTTCCGGGGTCAGGCTGAGCCTGTGGTTAATTCTTCTTCCTGATGGGAAAATAGAGTGACCTGTGCCTGTCCCAACACCAAGAGCCAGTCTCTCATTGGTTCCCCGTCTTCCCGTTCATCCTCAGGAAAAATTGTAACCTGTACGGAACAGGAGGTTAAAGGTGCTGATGCTCCAAGTAGGGAGATTGCTAGTAAAGCGGCTGAAATGGCGAACCCGGGCACAAGGAGATGAGAAATGAGGTGCGTTTTAGAAACCTTTCCCCATCACACGGTGTACCATCTTCTGGGTTTCTCATGCATGTTTTCGATGTAGGAAGATGCCCTTGAACCTGGAGATATGGGACCCATGCGATGGGTACCACGCAGTATTACTATAAAGGGTCTGCGTTTGCTCACCCAACCTCACCAAACCTCTCAGCCCCAAGAGTGTCCACCCTTATGTCTCATCCAGCTGTGGGTCTAGATATGGTCAATCCAGGTTGCATCACAGCCCCTGAACGCATTGTGTAAGAATGTCTCTCTCTTTCACTGTCTTTCTTTCATGGGTTTTTCAAAGTAATTTATTTTCATAATGCGGTTTAGCTGCTTTTCACTGCTGTGTTTATGCCGCTTTACACCCACTTGACACACTAACAGAGAGATATCAATACATAGGTTTTAAGATTATTAGTAGTCACATATATTCTTGTGCGGTGAATAGGGCGTGTTGAGTCCAGTTCTCTGAGCAAGGAGTAGGTCTTGTCTATTACATATTGGGTTTATGGAACGGTATCTGAGCTAATTTGAAACCCTTGTTTTATGTATCACCCCACCTCACCTTTCCCGTTAAGCAGTCATAGTGTGTTTTCTGCATGTGTGACTCTGTTCTGTTTTGTAATTCAGTTCAAGTGTAACGGTTTTTACATTCCCTCTATCAGTGATACCTTATGAGAAGTGTCCTTTTCTGTGTGACTTATTTCACTTAGAATCGTCGTACCTAAATCCACTCATCATGCTGCTACTAGCCTTATGACATTGATTTCATGGCTGAGTGATATTCCATTGTACATAAGGACCAGAACTTCTTTACCCATTTTTCTCTTTCCTGGGATATTTAAGGTGGAATGAAGTGGAGGTCCTTGTCAACAGAGCAGCCCTAAACTTTGGGGTGCTTGTGTCTTGCTGATTTTTAATTTTCCCAATTTATACCCCCATGAGTGGAAGTGCCCTATGCTCTCTAAGCTGTGTTTTTTAGATGTTTCAGGACTCACCGTACACTTCTCCAGAGTGGCTGTTGGCAATTTACATCCCGCCCATCAGTGTAGCAAGGCTCCCATTTCTCCATGGCCTGTCCTGCATTTCTGGTTTTGACACTTTTTTCAGCATGGCCCTTTTGACCGATGGGAAGCGAGACTTCTTTGTAGCGCTGATTTGCCTTTCCAGGTTGCTTGGTTGGCCAAAAAGGGCGTATGCGTTTTTTCCTGAATATATTCAGGAAAAAACGCATACGCCCTTTTTGGCCAAGGGCATCATTGTCAACGTTTTGCGGCTTTTCATGTGCTTTAAAGGAGATTCGAATCTACCTCCTGTAATCTGTTTCCTGCAATTCTGCCTTGATTTCAAATCCTCTTCGTTGCCTTCCCTCAATATATTTGTGGACGAGAGTTATCATTTATAACTCTGCAGGTTTGTGAATTGCAGTGCCATGAAGCTCGATTTTACACCTCGCGTTTTTGGGAGCTGGCCGCAAAAGCGCAGGATGGCTTCAGGCCCTGTTCTGGTTCCGGGGGGCAGGCTGAGCCTGTGGTTAATTCTTCTTCCTGATGGGAAAATAGAGTGACCTGTGCCTGTCCCAACACCAAGAGCCAGTCTCTCATTGGTTCCCCGTCTTCCCGTTCATCCTCAGGAAAAATTGCAACCTGTAGGGAACAGGAGGTTAAAGGTGCTGATGCTCCAAGTAGGGAGATTGCTAGTAAAGCGGCTGGGATGGCGAACCCGGGCACAAGGAGATGAGAAATGAGGTGCGTTTTAGAAACCTTTCCCCATCACACGGTGTACCATCTTCTGGGTTTCTCATGCATGTTTTTGATGTAGGAAGATGCCCTTGAACATGGAGATTTGGGACCCATGCGATGGGTACCACGCAGTATTACTTTAAAGGGTCTGCGTTTGCTCACCCAACCTCACCAAACCTCTCAGCCCCAAGAGTGTCCACCCTTAGGTCTCATCCAGCTGTGGGTCTAGATATGGTCAATCCAGGTTGCATCACAGCCCCTGAACGCATTGTGTAAGAATTTCTCTCTTTCACTGTCTTTGTTTCATGGGTTTTTAAAAGTAATTTATTTTCATAATGCGGTTTAGCTGCTTTTCACTGCTGTGTTTATGCCGCTTTTTACCCACTTGACACACTAACAGAGAGATATCAATACATAGGTTTTAAGATTATTAGTAGTCAGATATATTCTTTTGCGGTGAATAGGGCGTGTTGAGTCCAGTTCTCTGAGCAAGGAGTAGGTCTTGTCTATTACATATTGGGTTTATGGAACGGTATCTGAGCTAATTTGAAACCCTTGTTTTATGTATCACCCCACCTCACCTTTCCCGTTAAACAGCCATAGTGTGTTTTCTGCATGTGTGACTCTGTTCTGTTTTGTAATTCAGTTCAAGTGTAACGGTTTTTACATTCCCTCTATCAGTGATACCTTATGAGAAGTGTCCTTTTCTGTGTGACTTATTTCACTTAGAATCGTCGTACCTAAATCCACTCATCATGCTGCTACTAGCCTTATGACATTGATTTCATGGCTGAGTGATATTCCATTGTACATAAGGACCAGAACTTCTTTACCCATTTTTCTCTTTCCTGGGATATTTAAGGTGGAATGAAGTGGAGGTCCTTGTCAACAGAGCAGCCCTAAACTTTGGGGTGCTTGTGTCTTGCTGATTTTTAATTTTCCCAATTTATACCCCCATGAGTGGAAGTGCCCTATGCTCTCTAAGCTGTGTTTTTTAGATGTTTCAGGACTCACCGTACACTTCTCCAGAGTGGCTGTTGGCAATTTACATCCCGCCCATCAGTGTAGCAAGGCTCCCATTTCTCCATGGCCTGTCCTGCATTTCTGGTTTTGACACTTTTTTCAGCATGGCCCTTTTGACCGATGGGAAGCGAGACTTCTTTGTAGCGCTGATTTGCCTTTCCAGGTTGCTTGGTTGGCCAAAAAGGGCGTATGCGTTTTTTCCTGAATATATTCAGGAAAAAACGCATACGCCCTTTTTGGCCAAGGGCATCATTGTCAACGTTTTGCTGCTTTTCATGTGCTTTAAAGGAGATTCGAATCTACCTCCTGTAATCTGTTTCCTGCAATTCTGCCTTGATTTCAAATCCTCTTCGTTGCCTTCCCTCAATATATTTGTGGACGAGAGTTATCATTTATAACTCTGCAGGTTTGTGAATTGCAGTGCCATGAAGCTCGATTTTACACCTCGCGTTTTTGGGAGCTGGCCGCAAAAGCGCAGGATGGCTTCAGGCCCTGTTCTGGTTCCGGGGGGCAGGCTGAGCCTGTGGTTAATTCTTCTTCCTGATGGGAAAATAGAGTGACCTGTGCCTGTCCCAACACCAAGAGCCAGTCTCTCATTGGTTCCCCATCTTCCCGTTCATCCTCAGGAAAAATTGTAACCTGTACGGAACAGGAGGTTAAAGGTGCTGATGCTCCAAGTAGGGAGATTGCTAGTAAAGCGGCTGGAATGGTGAACCCGGGCACAAGGAGATGAGAAATGAGGTGCGTTTTAGAAACCTTTCCCCATCACACGGTGTACCATCTTCTGGGTTTCTCATGCATGTTTTCGATGTAGGAAGATGCCCTTGAACCTGGAGATTTGGGACCCATGCGATGGGTACCACGCAGTATTACTTTAAAGGGTCTGCGTTTGCTCACCCAACCTCACCAAACCTCTCAGCCCCAAGAGTGTCCACCCTTAGGTCTCATCCAGCTGTGGGTCTAGATATGGTCAATCCAGGTTGCATCACAGCCCCTGAACGCATTGTGTAAGAATGTCTCTCTCTTTCACTGTCTTTGTTTCATGGGTTTTTAAAAGTAATTTATTTTCATAATGGGGTTTAGCTGCTTTTCACTGCTGTGTTTATGCCGCTTTACACCCACTTGACACACTAACAGAGAGATATCAATACATAGGTTTTAAGATTATTACTAGTCAGATATATTCTTGTGCGGTGAATAGGGCGTGTTGAGTCCAGTTCTCTGAGCAAAGAGTAGGTCTTGTCTATTACATGTTGGGTTTATGGAACGGTATCTGAGCTAATTTGAAACCCTTGTTTTATGTATCACCCCACCTCACCTTTCCCGTTAAGCAGCCATAGTGTGTTTTCTGCATGTGTGACTCTGTTCTGTTTTGTAATTCAGTTCATGTGTAACGGTTTTTACATTCCCTATATCAGTGATACCTTATGAGAAGTGTCCTTTTGTGTGTGACTTATTTCAC
>NW_028121546.1:0-13566 GCF_965194805.1 Balaenoptera borealis
ATCAGATAAAATAGACTTTAAAATAAAGAATGTTACAAGAGACGAGGAAAGGCACTACATAATGGTCAGGGGATCAATCCAAGAAGAAGATATAACAACTATAAATATATATGTACCCAAAATAGGAGCAGCTCAATGTATAAGGCAACTGCTAACAGCTATAAAAGAGGAAATCGACAGTAACACAATAATAGCAGGGGACTTTAACAGGTCACTTACACCAGTGGAGATCAGCCAGACAGACAATTAATAAGGAAACACAAGCTTTAAATGACACAATAGACCAGATAGAGTTAATTGATATTTATAGGACATTCCATCCAAAAACAGGAGATTACACGTTCTTCTCAACTGCACACGGAACATTCTCCAGGATAGATCACATCTTGGGTCACAGATAAAGCCTCAGTAAATTTAAAAAAACTGAAATCATATCAAGCAGCTGTTCCGACCACAATGCTATGAGATTAGAAATCAATTACACGGAAAAAACCGTAAAAAACACAAACACATGGAGGCTAAACAATACGTTACTAAATAACCAAGAGATCACTGAAGAAACCAAAGAGGAAATCAAAAACTACCTAGAGACAAATGACAACAAAAACACGATGATCCAAAACCTATGGGATGCAGCAAAAGGAGTTCTAAGAGGGAAGTTTATAGCAATACAAGCCTACCTCAAGAAACAAGAAAAATCTCAAATAAACAATCTAACCTTACACCTAGAGGAACTAGAGAAAGAAGAACAAAACCCAAAGTTAGTAGAAGGAAAGAAATCATAAAGATCAGAGCAGAAATAAATGAAATAGAAACAAAGAAAACGAAAGCAAAGATCAATAAAACTAAAAGCTGGTTCTTTGAGAAGATAAGCAAAAATGATCAACCTTTAGCCAGACTCCAGAAAAAGAGGGAGAGGACGCAAATCAACAAAATTAGAAGTGAAAAAGCAGAAGTTACAACAGACACCACAGGAATACAAAGCATCCTAAGAGACTACTACAAGCAACTCTAGGCCAATAAAATGGACAATCTGGAAGAAATGGACAAATTCTTAGAAAGGGATAACCTTCTAAGACTGAACCAGGAAGAAATAGAAAATATGAACAAACCTATCACAAGCAATGAAATTGAAACTGTGATTAAAAATCTTCCAACAAACAAAAGTCCAGAACCAGATGGCATCACAGGTGAATTCTATCAAACATTTAGAGAAGAGCTAACACCCAACCTTCTCAAATTCTTCAAAACAATTGCAGGGGAAGGAACACTCCCAAACTCATTCTATGAGACCACCATCACCCTGATACCAAAATCAGACAGAGATACTACAAGGAAAGAAAATTATAGACCAATATCACTGATGAATATAGATGTAAAAATCCTCAACAAAATACTAGCAAACAGAATCGAACAACACATGAAAAGGATCATACACCATGATCAAGTGGGGTTTATCCCAGGGATGCAAGGATTCTTCAATATACACAAATCAATGTGATACACCATATTAACAAATTGTAGAATAAAAGCATATGATCATCTCAATAGAGGAAGGAAAAGATTTTGAGAAAATTCAACACTCATTTACGATAAAAACTCTGCAGAGTGTGGGCATAGAGGGAAACTACCTCAACATAATAAAGGCCATATATGACAAACCCACAGCAAACAGCATTCTCAATGGTGAAAAACTGAAAGCGTTTCCTCTAAGATCAGGAACAAGACGAGGATGTCCACTCTCACCACTGCTATTCAACATAGTTTTGGAAGTCCTAGCCATGGCAATCAGAGAAGAAAAAGAAATAAAAGGAATACAAAAAGGAAAAGAAGAAGTAAAATTGTCACTGTTTGCAGATGACATGATATCATAGAAAGAGAATCCTGAAGATGCCACCAGAAAACCACTGGAGCTAATCAATGAATTTGGTAAAGTTGCAGGATACAAAATTAATGCACAGAAATTGCTTGCATTCCTATACACTAACAATGAAAGATCAGAAAGAGAAATTAAGGAAACAATCCCATTACCACTGCTACAAAAAGAATAAAATACCTAGGAATAAACCTACCTAAGGAAGTAAAAGACCTGTACTCAGAAAACTATAAGACACTGATGAAAGAAATCAAAGATGATATAAACAGATGGAGACATATACCATGTTCTCGGATTAGAAGAATCAATATTGTGAAAATGACTATACTACCCAAAGCAATCTACAGATTCAATGCAATCCCGATCAAAATACATTTGGCATTTTCTACAAAACAAGAAAAAGAAATCTTAAAATTTGTAGGGAGACACAAAAGACCCTGGATAGCCAAAGCAGTCTTGAGGGGGGAAAAAAAAGAGCTGGAGGAATCAGACTTCCAGACTTCAGACTATATTGCAAAGCTACAGTAATCAAGATAATATGGTACTGACACAAAAACAGAAATATAGGTCAATAGAACAGGATAGAAAGCACAGAGATAAACCCACGTACCTATGGTTCACTAATCTATGACAAAGGAGGCAAGGGTATACAATGGAGAAAAGACAGTGTCTTCAGCAAGTGGTGCTGGGAAAACTGGACAGTTACATGTAAAAGAATGAAATTAGTACACTCCCTAACACCATACACAAAAATAAACTCAAAATGGATTAGAGACCTAAATATAAGACCAGCCACTATAAAACTCTTAGAGGAAAACATAAGCAGAACAGTCTATGACATAAATCACAGCAAGATCCTTTTTGACCCACCTCCTAGAGAAATGGAAATAAAAACAAAAATAAACAAATGGGACCGAATGAAACATAAATTCTTTTGCACAGCAAAGGAAAACATAAGCAAGATGAAAAGACAACCATCAGAATGGGAGAAAATATTTTCAAATGAAGCAAATGGCAAAGGATTAATCTCCAAAAAGCAGCTCATGTAGCTCAATATCACAAAACCAAACAACCCAATCCAAAAATGGGCAGAAGACCTAAATAGACATTTCTCCAAAGAAGATATACAGGTTGCCAACAAACACATGAAAGGATGCTGAACATCACTAATCATTAGAGAAATGCAAATCAAAACTACAGTGAGGTATCACCTCACACCAGTCAGAATGGCCATCATCAAAAAATCTACCAACAATAAATGCTGGAGAGGCATTTATTGGAGCAAAGGGAACCCTCTTGCACTGTTGGTGGGAATGTAAATTGATATAGCCACTAGGGAGAAAGGTATGGGGGTTCCTTAAACACTAAAAATAGAACTACCATACAACCCAGCAAACCCACTCCTGGACATTTACCCTGAGAAAACCATAATTCAAAAAGAGTCATGTACCACAATGTTCACTGTAGCTCTATTTACAATAGCCAGGACATGGAAGCAACCTAAGTGTCCATCAACAGATAAATGGATAAAGAAGATGTGGCACATATATACAATGGAACATTATTCAGCCATAAAAAGAAACGAAATTGAGTTATTTTTAGTGAGGTGGATGGATCTAGAGTCTGTCCTACAGAGTGAAGTAAGTCAGAAAGAGAAAAACAAATACCGTATGCTAACACATATATATGGAATCTTAAAAAAAAAAGTTTATGAAGAACCTAGGGGCAGGAAAGGATTAAGGACACAGACGTAGAGAAAGGACTTGAGGACATGGGGAGAGGGAAGGGTAAGCTGGGACAAAGTGAGAGAGTGGTATGGACATATATACACTACCAAATGTAAAATTGATAGCTACTGGGAAGCAGCCACATAGCACAGGGAGATCAGCTCTGTGCTTTGTGACCACCTAAAAGGGTGGGATAAGGGAGTGAGAGGGAGGTGCAAGAGGGAGGGGATATGGTGTTATATGTATACGCACAGCTGATTCACTTTTTTATACAGCAGAAACTAACACACAATTGTAAAGCAATTATACTCCAATAAAGATGTAAAAGAAAAAAAAAAAGCCCAGAGATAAACCTACACACCTATGGCCCACTAATCTATGACAAAGGAGGCAAGGGTATACAAAGGAGAAAAGACAGTCTCTTCAATAAGTGGTGCTGGGAAAAATGGACAGCTACATGTAAAAGAATGAAATTAGAACACTCCCTAACACCATACACAAAAAATAAACTCAAAATGGATTAGAGACCGAAATGTAAGACCGGACACTATAAAACTCTTAGAGGAAAACACAGGAAGAATACTCTTTGACATAAATCACAGCAAGATCTTTTTTGATCCACCTCCTAGAGTAATGGAATAAAAAAAAAATAAACATATGGGAGCAAATGAAACCTAAAAGCTTTTGCAAAGCAAAGGAAACTACAAACAAGACGAAAAGACAACCCTCACAATGGGAGAAAATATTTGCAAACGAATCAATGGACAAAGGATTAATCTCCAATGTATATAAACAGCTCATGCAGCTCAACAGTAAAAAAACAAACAACCCAATCCAAAAATGGGCAGATGACGTAAATAGACATTTGTCCCAAGAAGACATACAGATGACCAAGAAGCACATGAAAAGCTGCTCAACATCACTAATTATTAGAGAAATATAAACCAAAACTACAATGAGGTATCGCCTCACACGAGTTAGAATGGGCATCATCAGAAAATCTACAAGCAACAAATGCTGGAGAGGGTGTGGAGAAAAGGGAACCCTCTGACACTATTTGTGGGAATGTAAATTGATACAGTCACGATGGAGAACAGTATGGAGGTTCCTTAAAAGACTAAAAATAGAATTACCATATGACCCAGCAATCCCACTACTGGCCATATACCCAGAGAAAACCATAATTCAAAAAGACATATTCACCACAATATTCATTGCAGCACTGTTTACAATAGCCAGGTCATGGAAGCAACCTAAATGCCCATAGACAGACGAACAGAAAAGATGTGCTACATATATAAAATGGAATATTACTCAGCCATAAAAAGGAATGAAATTGGGTCATTTGTAGAGACGTGGATAGATCTAGAGACTGTCATACAGAGTGAAGTAAGTCAGAAAGAGAAAAACAAATATCGTATATTAACGCATACATGTGGAACCTAGAAAAATGGTAAAGATGAACCGGTTTGCAAGGCAGAAATAGAGACACAGATGTAGAGAACAAATGTATGGACACCAAGGGGGGAAAGTGGCAGGGTGGTGGTGGTGGGATGAATTGCGAGCCTGGGATTGACATATATACACTTATATGTATAAAATAGGTTACCAATAAGAGCCTGCTGTATAAAAAAATGAATAAAATAAATTCAAAAATTAAAAAATAAATCATACTTAAAAAAATAAAACAGAAAAAAAAGTTCTGTCCTTCCCATAGACGTATTTATATGAATGAATTATTTCCATGCTTATATCCATAAATACAAAAAGAGGAATAAAACTTACCTTGAACCAAAAAAGAAAAAAAAAAAAAAAAAACAGAACCCACTGGTCATACAGAGGAAAACCCTATCAGGGCACTTGCTCCAGGGGTAAACAATTCTGAAGTTGGTCACAGGTGGGGAATCATCTCCCATGCAGCCAGCAGCCCCCACACGAGGAGCGTCCTCATTGCAAAGCTGGGGGACCGTGAGGAGGCGTCTCTGAGTAAACGTGAGCTGAGCCCCAGGCCAGCTGCTGCTGAACTTTTCCCACCCTTCCCAGGTAAAACACCTGAATGTGTGCAAAGACTTTAAAAACTAGAGGAAGGGGCTTGGAGTCACACCAGCGACAGCACGCAGGCCGACTTGGTGCCTGCAGGCCAGCCAGGATGGTCCTGGCCCCGGGCGCTCGTCTGGAAGCTTTCCATTTCCCTGCCTGAGGTACCCCTCCTGTCCCGGCCCCCACTGCTTTTTTCCTTCCTCACCTCTGCCCGGGGAGAAATTCCAGCAGCTAGTATGGGTGACACATCCTCTTCTTTAGCAGGTGGCAGCCCGGCAACTCCTGCAGAAAGTCCAGCAGAGCCCCAGTCACACTGGGCCACTCATAGAGCCGTGGGCCCTACTCCCTCCCACCAGCCCAACCCCGAGACTGCTGACGGGGCAGAGAATATGGCGTCAGGCACAGCTGCAGAGGCTTTTGCTGCCTGGAGGGGTGTTTATATTGACCTCAACCCAGGCACACCTGGGAAGGGCTGGCCGGCCGGGTCAGGCTGCCCAGGTCAGCCAATCCTCGCCCCTCAGGGGCTCAGAGTTGCAGAAAATGGGCCTTGCTACACCAGCCAGATCCAAGGAACAGGTGTAGGGTCCCGAGAGTCAGGATAGATAAGGGGCGGCAGCCCTGGCTTGTTTTCGAATCATTTTATCTGGTCCATGAGTGGGAGACAACTTCAAGAAGACCCTCTGCTAATGAGAGGAACCCAGGAGTCAGGGAGAGGAGGGGTGGTGGGTGGAGACAGAGGCCTGGTGCCCCGGCTGCAGTGGAAGCCCCTGGAAGACCAGGCAGAGGGAGGCCGCACAGAGTGAAGCCTAGGGTCACAGACCTGTTGGAGCTGCTGTTTGTTAGTTCAAGCTCTGCTCTGAGGTGCTCTGTGTCAGCTCTGAGTGACAGGGGTGCTGGGGGTGCTCTGCAATGAGGGCTATGTGCACGGTTCCTGTGTGCCCAGCCCTGCCGGGGTACCTGTCCACGGGAGCTCCATATCCAGGGAGGGGCCTGCCCACGAGAGCCCCGTGGGCTGCTGCGTACCTGCCCAGGTGAGCTCCATATCCTGGGAGGGGCCTGACCACAAGAGCCCCGTGGGCTGCTGGGGACCTGCTAGAGGACGCCAGGACAGTCAGTGAAGCCACAGAGGATATACATCTAGTAGTTCCTAATTCCTACACCCTGCTGGTCATTCTACCATCCACCAGGACATGGCATTCTGTATTAGACTTCAATGATGCCTTCTTCTGTATTCCATTAGTCCCAGAGTCACAAGAAATTTTGGCTGTGAGTGGCAGGACTCAACCTACAACAAAAACAATACTGCTGGGCCGTCCTGCCCCAGGGGTTCAAAAATTCCCACACCATCTTTGGGGAAACGTTAGCTAAAGACCTAAAAGATCTACCTCTGGAGAAGGGAACCCTCCTTCAATATGCAGATGACATTCTGATCACCAGCCCGACTAAGGAGGCCTCTGAACTACCTAGCCAATAAAAGATAGAAGGTGTCCAAGGAAAAGGCTCAAATATCACAAACTAAGGTGGCCTTCCTGGGCTTCATTCGCACAGAAGGCCGGAGAAGCCCACCCCAGGAAAGGGAAGAAGCCATTTGCAGCCTCACCTTTCCTGAAACTAGAAGACAGCTTAGGGGTTCCTGGGGAGACCGGGGTTTGCTGCATCTGGATCCCTAACTACAGTCTAATAGTTAGACTGGGCCTCTATATGAAACACTGAAAGGAAAAGATGATGATCCTTTTGAATAGAATCCAGAAGGGGCCTTTCAAGAATGGAAAGAGCAGTCAATTCAGACCCTGGCCCTGGACCTCCCTAAGTTAGCTAAACCCTTTGACCTTTACATTCCTGGTCCAAGGCGAATCGCCCTTGGAGTATTAGTGCAAAAACTGGGACCACTTGAAATGGAACAATGCAAGAATGCCCTCCAGGCATTGGCCAGCCACCCCATCCGACCAGGATACTGGGGGTATCTAAAAACCTGGAAATCAGCAGCCCACAAGGCCAGCTCCCTCCTAAGGGAAAAGGACGCCACTTGGTGATCCTAACCACCCACCATGCCCTGAAGTTGCAGGGATTGCTCCGTGGGCACAATGACCTCGAGTGAGGAGGCCCTCCAACACCAACCTCCAGAGAGACAACCTGGGGCAATGGGCCCCCATGACGACTCGTGTGACCATCACTTGACCTGGAGCTTCTCTCAGAAAACAACAAGAGTGTGCCCCAAAAGAGCAGACTATTGCTTACAGGACTTACTGCACCCAGAGCGGAGCTAATAAACTTGGCAGGGGAACCGTAAATAACGCTGCCACCATAGAAAAGCCTACAGACACCGCAGTGACGGCGGCCAATGAGACCGGCTGTACTCCTGGCTACTTCAAAAGGCCGTTGACTGAGTGGCCGTCATGGTCCTGGATCACCACCGGCCCTGGACTGTCTGGGAGTTGAGCAAGCAGGGCTCTGACACCTGGTGCTGTTTGTACGTTAATTCAGTGGCCTAACTGAAGAAAGCACAGACTACTGGTCAGAGCATCTAGGCTGGCAGAAACCGTCAGCCTAAGGGGGCCGAACCAATGTGGAGCAGGGTAAAACCGCCCACCCCCCCAGCGTCTCTGCACATCTCTTTCCTGGACCCTTAAAGGTCATTAGAATCTATAAAACTTCCAATGCTGGTGCTCAGGCAGACGAGCAGTGAGGGAGGAGGCCTGCGGACAATCAACCTCACCTGGAGGCTGCTGGGGAGAAGTCCTGCCCCTCCCCCCGGGTATGAGGACACCCAACTCAGCATGAAGCATTTACAGAAGACGTGTCTGCACCCTCAGCGCCCCAAGAATGAGGAATGGGACAAAAGGCAGAGGAGGGCTTTGTCACTGGCAAAGCCCATTAAAAATTCCTGGGAGATAAAAATAGAATCTGGGCAATAAAATAAAGTCTAACCATTTTTTCCTTTGTGCTTTGTCTAATTTCACTTGCTCCTAGGTTTCCACATGCAGAGGTCCCACACCCGACACTTCAGACCCGATTTCCTCGTGCAAAATGGCTGGGCCGACACCTCAGCTCGTGGGGCCCCGTGCAGACTCTGCGACATAGAGCCTGAGCTCCAGCCAACCTGGCCCTCGAGAGCTCCGCCCCCTCCCTCCCGCTGATGCTGACAGGATCCCTACACAGCAGCCCGGCCCACAACCCGCAGGGGAGCACACACTCTCACCTCTCCATTCTCTGATCAAAATATAAAGTTTTCCTTTGCTTCTGAACCAAAGTCAGTCTCGATCTGTTGGCTCCAATGACACTGGGCAGGGAGACCCTTGTTGGGGCCCACTCTGCAGGATCAGTAACAGAATTTGAGAACATTGTAACTTCAATGAACAGATGTGTGAGCCAAACTGTAATTAACATAGAGCAGTGTATAAGGCTCGTGTAAAATAAGATGTTTCTAACACTTCCATTTGATATTTCCATCACTTTATTATAAGCAAGTTCAGTGGAGGGGATTGTCTTATTTGGCAGGTCAAGAGTAGAGAAATGCAGTGATTTCTTTCCAAGGATGTACATCTAATAATCTTGGTTGAAGTTTCAACCTTGTTTGGAATGATTTTCCATTGAAAATGATACCTCTCTTTCAGCTCCTAGATTTCTGAGAAGTATAAAATCTTATATTTTTTATTACCAAAGGGGAAAGGTGGGAGGAGGGATAAATTAACAGTTTCAGATTAACATATACACACTGCTATGTATAAAATATATCATCAACAAGGAACTACTGTATAGCACAGGGAACTATACTCAATATTTTGTAATGACCCCTGAGGGGAAATAATCTGAAAAACAATAGATATCTATATCGACATCATCTATCAACTACAGATAAAATGGAAACTAAAGGAGGCCGATGGTGAGCGTTTCTGAACCTGAAGACTTCAATCATCTAAAGTTCGGACTCTGCCTACGGCCCAAGTCCCTTAATGAACACACATGTACCAGTAGCTTAAAAATTCCCCAGATTGGAGTTCGGGGAGACACTGATTTGGAAAAATCCCTTGTGTTCTCCTTACATACACGGGACCTTTCCTACAGCTAAAACATGCCTGTGACACCCAGAAGATGGAACACGGTTGGATCAGGAAGATTTTGGAAAAGGCACCAAAACGCCTAATTTCCTGGTTGTTGGGTTCACCCCTCCAGCCTTTTTCCTTAAAATCTCCCCACTAGAGGATGTCAGCACCTTCAACATCCAGTTGCACAGAAATCGGAATTTGTCCAAAGGAAGAAGGGGAAGGAGGAGAAACAAGGAGACCCAAGCCCTAGATGTTCGGAGAGGCACATGTCACTCTACTTTCCAGTCAGGAAGAAGAATTAAGCAAAGGCTTAGCTTGCCACCGGGAACCAGAGTAGGTCCAGAAGCAAACGAGCGGTTCTGCGGAAAGCTCCCAGAAAAGCGAGTTGACAAATGGAGCTCAGGGGCACTGCAATTCACAAACCTGCAGAATTATAAATGATAACTCTCGTCCACAAATATATTGAGGGAAGGCAACGAAGAGGATTTGAAATCAAGGCAGAATTGCAGGAAACAGATTTCAGGAGTTAGATACGAATCGCCTTTAAAGCACATGAAAAGCGGCAAAACGTTGACAATGATGCCCTTGGCCAAAAAGGGCGTATGCGTTTTTTCCTGAATATATTCAGGAAAAAACGCATACGCCCTTTTTGGCCAACCAAGCAACCTGGAAAGGCAAATCAGCACTACAAAGAAGTCTCGCTACCCATCGGTCAAAAGGGCCATGCTGAAAAAAGTGTCAAAACCAGAAATGCAGGACAGGCCATGGAGAAATGGGAGCCTTGCTACACTGATGGGCGGGATGTAAATTGCCAACAGCCACTCTGGAGAAGTGTACGGTGAGTCCTGAAACATCTAAAAAACACAGCTTAGAGAGCATAGGGCACTTCCACTCATGGGGGTATAAATTGGGAAAATGAAAAATCAGCAAGACACAAGCACCCCCAAGTTGAGGACTGCTCTGTTGACAAGGACCTCCACTTCATTCCACCTTCAATATCCCAGGAAAGAGAAAAATGGATAAAGAAGTTGTGGTCCTTATGTACAATGGAATATCACTCAGCCATGAAATCAATGTCATAAGGTTAGTAGCAGCATGATGAGTGGATTTAGGTACGACGATTCTAAGTGAAATAAGTCACACAGAAAAGGACACTTCTCATAAGGTATCACTTTTAGAGGGAATGTAAAAACCGTTACACTTGAACTGAATTACAAAACAGAACAGAGTCACACATGCAGAAAACAGACTATGGCTGCTTAACGGGAAAGGTGAGGTGGGGTGATACATAAAACAAGGGTATCAAATTAGCTCAGATACTGTTCCATAAACCCAATATGTAGTAGACAAGACCTACTCCTTGCTCAGAGAACTGGACTCAACACGCCCTATTCACCGCACAAGAATATATCTGACTAGTAATAATCTTAAAACCTATGTATTGATATCTCTCTGTTAGTGTGTCCAGTGGGTGTGAAGCGGCATAAACACAGCCGTGAAAAGCAGCTAAACCCCATTATGAAAATAAAGTACTTTGAAAAACCCATGAAACAACGACAGTGAAAGAGATAGAAATTCTTACACAATGCGTTCAGGGGCTGTGATGCAACCTGGATTGACCATATCTAGACCCACAGCTGGATGAGACATAAGGGTGGACACTCTTGGGGCTGAGAGGTTTGGTGAGGTTGGGTGAGCAAACGCAGACCCTTTAAAGTAATACTGCGTGGTACCCATCGCATGGGTCCCAAATCTCCAGCTTCAAGGGCATCTTCCTACATCGAAAACATGCATGAGAAACCCAGAAGATGGTACACCGTGTGATGGGGAAAGGTTTCTAAAACGCACCTCATTTCTCATCTCCTTGTGCCCGGGTTCGCCATTCCAGCCACTTTACTAGCAATCTCCCTACTTGGAGCATCAGCACCTTTAACCTCCTGTTCCGTACAGGTTGCAATTTGTCCTGAGGATGAACGGGAAGACGGGGAACCAACGAGAGACTAGCTCTTGGTGTCGGGACAGGCACAGGTCACTCTATTTTCCCATCAGGAAGAAGAATTAACCACAGGCTCAGCCTGCCCCCCGGAACCAGAACAGGGCCTGAAGCCATCCTGGGCTTTTGCGGCCAGCTCCCTAAAAAGCGAGTTGTAAAATGGAGGTTCAGGGCACTGCAATTCACAAACCTGCAGAGTTATAAATGATAACTCTCGTCCACAAATATATTGAGGGAAGGCAAAGAAGAGGATTTGAAATCAAGGCAGAATTGCACGAAACAGATTTCAGGAGGTAGATACGAATCGCCTTTAAAGCACATGAAAAGCGGCAAAACGTTGACAATGATGCCCTTGGCCAAAAAGGGCGTATGCGTTTTTTCCTGAATATATTCAGGAAAAAACGCATACGCCCTTTTTGGCCAACCAAGCAACCTGGAAAGGCAAATCAGCGCTACAGAGAAGTCTCGCTTCCCATCGGTCAAAAGGGCCATGCTGAAAAAAGTGTCAAAACCAGAAATGCAGGACAGGCCATGGAGAAATGGGAGCCTTGCTACACTGATGGGCGGGATGTAAATTGCCAACAGCCACTCTGGAGAAGTGTACGGTGTGTCCTGAAACATCTGAAAAACACAGCTTAGAGAGCATAGGGCACTTCCACTCATGGGGGTATAAATTGGGAAAATGAAAAATCAGCAAGACACAAGCACCCCAAAGTTGAGGGCTGCTCTGTTGACAAGGACCTCCACTTCATTCCACCTTCAATATCCCAGGAAAGAGAAAAATGGATAAAGAAGTTGTGGTCCTTATGTACAATGGAATATCACTCAGCCATGAAATCAATGTCATAAGGTTAGTAGCAGCATGATGAGTGGATTTAGGTACGACGATTCTAAGTGAAATAAGTCACACAGAAAAGGACACTTCTCATAAGGAATCACTGATAGAGGGAATGTAAAAACCGTTACACTTGAACTGAATTACAAAACAGAACAGAGTCACACATGCAGAAAACAGACTATGGCTGCTTAACGGGAAAGGTGAGGTGGGGTGATACATAAAACAAGGGTATCAAATTAGCTCAGATACCGTTCCATAAACCCAATATGTAGTAGACAAGACCTACTCCTTGCTCAGAGAACTGTACTCAACACGCCCTATTCACCGCAGAAGAATATATCTGACTGGTAATAATCTTGAAACCTATGTATTGATATCTCTCTGTTAGTGTGTCAAGTGGGTGTAAAGCGGCATAAACACAGCCGTGAAAAGCAGCTAAACCCCATTATGAAAATAAATTACTTTGAAAAACCCATGAAACAACGACAGTGAAAGAGATAGAAATTCTTACACAATGAGTTCAGGGGCTGTGATGCAACCTGGATTGACCATATCTAGACCCACAGCTGGATGAGACATAAGGGTGGACACTCTTGGGGCTGAGAGGTTTGGTGAGGTTGGGTGAGCAAACGCAGACCCTTTAAAGTAATACTGCGTGGTACCCATCGCATGGGTCCCAAATCTCCAGCTTCAAGGGCATCTTCCTACATCGAAAACATGCATGAGAACCCCAGAAGATGGTACACCGTGTGATGGGGAAAGGTTTCTAAAACGCACCTCATTTCTCATCTCCTTGTGCCCGGGTTCGCCATTCCAGCCGCGTTATTAGCAATCTCCCTACTTGGAGCATCAGCACCTTTAACCTCCTGTTCCGTACAGGTTGCAATTTGTCCTGAGGATGAACGGGAAGACGGGGAACCAACGAGAGACTAGCTCTTGGTGTCGGGACAGGCACAGGTCACTCTATTTTCCCATCAGGAAGAAGAATTAACCACAGGCTCAGCCTGCCCCCCGGAACCAGAACAGGGCCTGAAGCCATCCTGCGC
>NW_028121545.1:0-13462 GCF_965194805.1 Balaenoptera borealis
CACTAGTAATAATCTTAAAACCTATGTATTGATATCTCTCTGTTAGTGTGTCAAGTGGGTGTAAAGCGGCATAAACACAGCAGTGAAAAGCAGCTAAACCGCATTATAAAAATAAATTACTTCGAAAAACCCATGAAGCAAAGACAGTGAAAGAGAGAGAAATTCTTACACAATGCGTTCAGGGGCTGTGATGCAACCTGGATTGACCATATCTAGACCCACAGCTGGAGGAGACATAAGGGTGGACACTCTTGGGGCTGAGAGGTTTGGTGAGGTTGGGTGAGCAAACGCCGACCCTTTAAAGTAATACTGCGTGGTACCCATCGCATGGGTCCCAAATCTCCAGGTTCAAGGGCATCTTCCTACATCGAAAACATGCATGAGAAAACAAAAAGATGGTACACCATGTGATGGGGAAAGGTTTCTAAAACGCACCTCATTTCTCTTCTCCTTGTGCCTGGTTTCGCCATTCCAGCCGCTTTACTAAAAATCTCCCTACTTGGAGCATCAGCACCTTTAACCTCCTGTTCCGTACAGGTTGCAATTTGTCCTGAGGATGAACGGGTACACGGGGAACCAGTGAGAGACTAGCTCTTGGTGTTGGGACAGGCACAGGTCACTCTATTTTCCCATCAGGAAGAAGAATTAACCACAGGCTCATCCTCCCCCCCGGAACCAGAACAGGGCCTGAAGCCATCCTGCGCTTTTGCGGCCAGCTCCCAAAAATGCGAGTTGTAAAATGGAGATTCAGGGCACTGCAATTCACAAACCTGCAGAGTTATAAATGATAACTCTCGTCCACAAATATATTGAGGGAAGGCAAAGAAGAGGATTTGAAATCAAGGCAGAATTGCAGGAAACAGATTTCAGGAGGTAGATTCCAATCGCCTTTAAAGCACATGAAAAGCGGCAAAACGTTGACAATGATGCCCTTGGTCAAAAAGGGCGTATGCGTTTTTTCCGGAATATATTCAGGAAAAACCGCATACGCCCTTTTTGGCCAACCAAGCAACCTGGAAAGGCAAATCAGCGCTACAAAGAAGACTCGCTACCCATCGGTCAAAAGGGCAATGCTGAAAAAAGTCTCAAAACCAGCAATGCAGGACAGGCCATGGAGAAATGGGAGCCTTGCTACACTGATGGGCGGGATGTAAATTGCCAACAGCCACTCTGGAGAAGTGTACGGTGTGTCCTGAAACATCTAAAAAACACAGCTTAGAGAGCATAGGGCACTTCCACTCATGGGGGTATAAATTGGGAAAATGAAAAATCAGCAAGACACAAGCACCCCAAAGTTTAGGGCTGCTCTGTTGACAAGGACCTCCACTTCATTCCACCTTCAATATCCCAGGAAAGAGAAAAATGGATAAAGAAGTTGTGGTCCTTATGTACAATGGAATATCACTCAGCCATGAAATCAATGTCATAAGGCTAGTAGCAGCATGATGAGTGGATTTAGGTACGACGATTCTAAGTGAAATAAGTCACACAGAAAAGGACACTTCTCATAAGGTATCACTTATAGAGGGAATGTCAAAACCGTTACACTTGAACTGAATTACAAAACAGAACAGAGTCACACATGCAGAAAACACACTATGGCTGCTTAACGGGAAAGGTGAGGTGGGGTGATACATAAAACAAGGGTTTCAAATTAGCTCAGATACCGTTCCATAAACCCAATATGTAATAGACAAGATCTACTCCTTGCTCAGAGAACTAGACTCAACAAACCCTATTCACCGAACAAGAATATATCTGACTAGTAATAATCTTAAAACCTATGTATTGATATCTCTCTGTTAGTGTGTCAAGTGGGTGTAAAGCGGCATAAACACAGCAGTGAAAAGCAGCTAAACCGCATTATAAAAATAAATTACTTCGAAAAACCCATGAAGCAAAGACAGTGAAAGAGAGAGAAATTCTTACACAATGCGTTCAGGGGCTGTGATGCAACCTGGATTGACCATATCTAGACCCACAGCTGGAGGAGACATAAGGGTGGACACTCTTGGGGCTGAGAGGTTTGGTGAGGTTGGGTGAGCAAACGCCGACCCTTTAAAGTAATACTGCGTGGTACCCATCGCATGGGTCCCAAATCTCCAGGTTCAAGGGCATCTTCCTACATCGAAAACATGCATGAGAAAACAAAAAGATGGTACACCATGTGATGGGGAAAGGTTTCTAAAACGCACCTCATTTCTCTTCTCCTTGTGCCTGGTTTCGCCATTCCAGCCGCTTTACTAAAAATCTCCCTACTTGGAGCATCAGCACCTTTAACCTCCTGTTCCGTACAGGTTGCAATTTGTCCTGAGGATGAACGGGTACACGGGGAACCAGTGAGAGACTAGCTCTTGGTGTTGGGACAGGCACAGGTCACTCTATTTTCCCATCAGGAAGAAGAATTAACCACAGGCTCATCCTCCCCCCCGGAACCAGAACAGGGCCTGAAGCCATCCTGCGCTTTTGCGGCCAGCTCCCAAAAATGCGAGTTGTAAAATGGAGATTCAGGGCACTGCAATTCACAAACCTGCAGAGTTATAAATGATAACTCTCGTCCACAAATATATTGAGGGAAGGCAAAGAAGAGGATTTGAAATCAAGGCAGAATTGCAGGAAACAGATTTCAGGAGGTAGATTCCAATCGCCTTTAAAGCACATGAAAAGCGGCAAAACGTTGACAATGATGCCCTTGGTCAAAAAGGGCGTATGCGTTTTTTCCGGAATATATTCAGGAAAAACCGCATACGCCCTTTTTGGCCAACCAAGCAACCTGGAAAGGCAAATCAGCGCTACAAAGAAGACTCGCTACCCATCGGTCAAAAGGGCCATGCTGAAAAAAGTCTCAAAACCAGAAATGCAGGACAGGCCATGGAGAAATGGGAGCCTTGCTACACTGATGGGCGGGATGTAAATTGCCAACAGCCACTCTGGAGAAGTGTACGGTGTGTCCTGAAACATCTGAAAAACACAGCTTAGAGAGCATAGGGCACTTCCACTCATGGGGGTATAAATTGGGAAAATGAAAAATCAGCAAGACACAAGCACCCCAAAGTTGAGGGCTGCTCTGTTGACAAGGACCTCCACTTCATTCCACCTTCAATATCCCAGGAAAGAGAAAAATGGATAAAGAAGTTGTGGTCCTTATGTACAATGGAATATCACTCAGCCATGAAATCAATGTCATAAGGCTAGTAGCAGCATGATGAGTGGATTTAGGTACGACGATTCTAAGTGAAATAAGTCACACAGAAAAGGACACTTCTCATAAGGTATCACTTATAGAGGGATTGTCAAAACCGTTACACTTGAACTGAATTACAAAACAGAACAGAGTCACACATGCAGAAAACACACTATGGCTGCTTAACGGGAAAGGTGAGGTGGGGTGATACATAAAACAAGGGTTTCAAATTAGCTCAGATACCGTTCCATAAACCCAATATGTAATAGACAAGACCTACTCCTTGCTCAGAGAACTAGACTCAACAAACCCTATTCAACGCACAAGAATATATCTCACTAGTAATAATCTTAAAACCTATGTATTGATATCTCTCTGTTAGTGTGTCAAGTGGGTGTAAAGCGGCATAAACACAGCAGTGAAAAGCAGCTAAACCGCATTATAAAAATAAATTACTTCGGAAAACCCATGAAACCAAGACAGTGAAAGAGAGAGAAATTCTTACACAATGCGTTCAGGGGCTGTGATGCAACCTGGATTGACCATATCTAGACCCACAGCTGGAGGAGACATAAGGGTGGACACTCTTGGGGCTGAGAGGTTTGGTGAGGTTGGGTGAGCAAACGCCGACCCTTTAAAGTAATACTGCGTGGTACCCATCGCATGGGTCCCAAATCTCCAGGTTCAAGGGCATCTTCCTACATCGAAAACATGCATGAGAAAACAAAAAGATGGTACACCATGTGATGGGGAAAGGTTTCTAAAACGCACCTCATTTCTCTTCTCCTTGTGCCTGGTTTCGCCATTCCAGCCGCTTTACTAAAAATCTCCCTACTTGGAGCATCAGCACCTGTAACCTCCTGTTCCGTACAGGTTGCAATTTGTCCTGAGGATGAACGGGTACACGGGGAACCAGTGAGAGACTAGCTCTTGGTGTTGGGACAGGCACAGGTCACTCTATTTTCCCATCAGGAAGAAGAATTAACCACAGGCTCATCCTCCCCCCCGGAACCAGAACAGGGCCTGAAGCCATCCTGCGCTTTTGCGGCCAGCTCCCAAAAATGCGAGTTGTAAAATGGAGATTCAGGGCACTGCAATTCACAAACCTGCAGAGTTATAAATGATAACTCTCGTCCACAAATATATTGAGGGAAGGCAAAGAAGAGGATTTGAAATCAAGGCAGAATTGCAGGAAACAGATTTCAGGAGGTAGATTCCAATCGCCTTTAAAGCACATGAAAAGCGGCAAAACGTTGACAATGATGCCCTTGGCCAAAAAGGGCGTATGCGTTTTTTCCTGAATATATTCAGGAAAAAACGCATACGCCCTTTTTGGCCAACCAAGCAACCTGGAAAGGCAAATCAGCGCTACAAAGAAGACTCGCTACCCTTCGGTCAAAAGGGCCATGCTGAAAAACGTGTCAAAACCAGAAATGCAGGACAGGCCATGGAGAAATGGGAGCCTTGCTACACTGATGGGCGGGATGTAAATTGCCAACAGCCACTCTGGAGAAGTGTACGGTGTGTCCTGAAACATCTAAAAAACACAGCTTAGAGAGCATAGGGCACTTCCACTCATGGGGGTATAAATTGGGAAAATGAAAAATCAGCAAGACACAAGCACCCCAAAGTTTAGGGCTGCTCTGTTGACAAGGACCTCCACTTCATTCCACCTTCAATATCCCAGGAAAGAGAAAAATGGATAAAGAAGTTGTGGTCCTTATGTACAATGGAATATCACTCAGCCATGAAATCAATGTCATAAGGCTAGTAGCAGCATGATGAGTGGATTTAGGTACGACGATTCTAAGTGAAATAAGTCACACAGAAAAGGACACTTCTCATAAGGTATCACTTATAGAGGGAATGTAAAAAGCGTTACACTTGAACTGAATTACAAAACAGAACAGAGTCACACATGCAGAAAACACACTATGGCTGCTTAACGGGAAAGGTGAGGTGGGGTGATACATAAAACAAGGGTTTCAAATTAGCTCAGATACCGTTCCATAAACCCAATATGTAATAGACAAGACCTACTCCTTGCTCAGAGAACTGGACTCAACACGCCCTATTCACCGCACAAGAATATATCTGACTAGTAATAATCTTAAAACCTATGTATTGATATCTCTCTGTTAGTGTGTCAAGTGGGTGTAAAGCGGCATAAACACAGCAGTGAAAAGCAGCTAAACCCCATTATAAAAATAAATTACTTCGAAAAACCCATGAAACCAAGACAGTGAAAGAGAGAGAAATTCTTACACAATGCGTTCAGGGGCTGTGATGCAACCTGGATTGACCATATCTAGACCCACAGCTGGAGGAGACATAAGGGTGGACACTCTTGGGGCTGAGAGGTTTGGTGAGGTTGGGTGAGCAAACGCAGACCCTTTAAAGTAATACTGCGTGGTACCCATCGCATGAGTCCCAAATCTCCAGGTTCAAGGGCATCTTCCTACATCGAAAACATGCATGAGAAAACAAAAAGATGGTACACCATGTGATGGGGAAAGGTTTCTAAAACGCACCTCATTTCTCTTCTCCTTGTGCCCGGGGTCGCCATTCCAGCCGCTTTCCTAGCAATCTCCCTACTTGGAGCATCAGCACCTTTAACCTCCTGTTCCGTACAGGTTGCAATTTTTCCTGAGGATGAACGGGAAGACGGGGAACCAGTGAGAGACTAGCTCTTGGTGTTGGGACAGGCACAGGTCACTCTATTTTCCCATCAGGAAGAAGAATTAACCACAGGCTCATCCTCCCCCCCCGGAACCAGAACAGGGCCTGAAGCCATCTTGCACTTTTGCGGCCAGCTCCCAAAAAAGCGAGTTGTAAAATGGAGCTTCAGGGCACTGCAATTCACAAAACTGCAGAGTTATAAATGATAACTCTCGTCCACAAATATATTGAGGGAAGGCAAAGAAGAGGATTTGAAATCAAGGCAGAATTGCAGGAAACAGATTTCAGGAGGTAGATTCGAATCGCCTTTAAAGCACATGAAAAGCGGCAAAACGTTGACAATGATGCCCTTGGCCAAAAAGGGCGTATGCGTTTTTTCCTGAATATATTCAGGAAAAAACGCATACGCCCTTTTTGGCCAACCAAGCAACCTGGAAAGGCAAATCAGCGCTACAAAGAAGACTCGCTACCCATCGGTCAAAAGGGCCATGCTGAAAAAAGTCTCAAAACCAGAAATGCAGGACAGGCCATGGAGAAATGGGAGCCTTGCTACACTGATGGGCGGGATGTAAATTGCCAACAGCCACTCTGGAGAAGTGTACGGTGTGTCCTGAAACATCTAAAAAACACAGCTTAGAGAGCATAGGGCACTTCCACTCATGGGGGTATAAATTGGGAAAATGAAAAATCAGCAAGACACAAGCACCCCAAAGTTTAGGGCTGCTCTGTTGACAAGGACCTCCACTTCATTCCACCTTCAATATCCCAGGAAAGAGAAAAATGGATAAAGAAGTTGTGGTCCTTATGTACAATGGAATATCACTCAGCCATGAAATCAATGTCATAAGGCTAGTAGCAGCATGATGAGTGGATTTAGGTACGACGATTCTAAGTGAAATAAGTCACACAGAAAAGGACACTTCTCATAAGGTATCACTTATAGAGGGAATGTCAAAACCGTTACACTTGAACTGAATTACAAAACAGAACAGAGTCACACATGCAGAAAACACACTATGGCTACTTAACGGGAAAGGTGAGGTGGGGTGATACATAAAACAAGGGTTTCAAATTAGCTCAGATACCGTTCCATAAACCCAATATGTAATAGACAAGACCTACTCCTTGCTTAGAGAACTGGACTCAACACGCCCTATTCACCGCACAAGAATATATCTGACTAGTAATAATCTTAAAACCTATGTATTGATATCTCTCTGTTAGTGTGTCAAGTGGGTGTAAAGCGGCATAAACACAGCAGTGAAAAGCAGCTAAACCCCATTATAAAAATAAATTACTTTTACAAACCCATGAAACAAAGACAGTGAAAGAGAGAGAAATTCTTACACAATGCGTTCAGGGGCTGTGATGCAACCTGGATTGACCATATCTAGATCCACAGCTGGATGAGACATAAGGGTGGACACTCTTGGGGCTGAGAGGTTTGGTGAGGTTGGGTGAGCAAACGCAGACCCTTTAAAGTAATACTGCGTGGTACCCATCGCATGGGTCCCAAATCTCCTGGTTCAAGGGCATCTTCCTACATCGAAAACATGCATGAGGAAACAAAAAGATGGTACACCATGTGATGGGGAAAGGTTTCTAAAACGCACCTCATTTCTCTTCTCCTTGTGCCCGGGGTCGCCATTCCAGCCGCTTTCCTAGCAATCTCCCTACTTGGAGCATCAGCACCTTTAACCTCCTGTTCCGTACAGGTAGCAATTTTTCCTGAGGATGAACGGGTAGACGGGGAACCAGTGAGAGACTAGCTCTTGGTGTTGGGACAGGCACAGGTCACTCTATTTTCCCATCAGGAAGAAGAATTAACCACAGGCTCATCCTCCCCCCCCGGAACCAGAACAGGGCCTGAAGCCATCTTGCACTTTTGCGGCCAGCTCCCAAAAAAGCGAGTTGTACAATGGAGCTTCAGGGCACTGCAATTCACAAAACTGCAGAGTTATAAATGATAACTCTCGTCCACAAATATATTGAGGGAAGGCAAAGAAGAGGATTTGAAATCAAGGCAGAATTGCACGAAACAGATTTCAGGAGGTAGATTCGAATCGCCTTTAAAGCACATGAAAAGCGGCAAAACGTTGACAATGATGCCCTTGGCCAAAAAGGGCGTATGCGTTTTTTCCTGAATATATTCAGGAAAAAACGCATACGCCCTTTTTGGCCAACCAAGCAACCTGGAAAGGCAAATCAGCGCTTCAAAGAAGACTCGCTACCCATCGGTCAAAAGGGCCATGCTGAAAAAAGTCTCAAAACCAGAAATGCAGGACAGGCCATGGAGAAATGGGAGCCTTGCTACACTGATGGGCGGGATGTAAATTGCCAACAGCCACTCTGGAGAAGTGTACGGTGTGTCCTGAAACATCTAAAAAACACAGCTTAGAGAGCATAGGGCACTTCCACTCATGGGGGTATAAATTGGGAAAATGAAAAATCAGCAAGACACAAGCACCCCAAAGTTTAGGGCTGCTCTGTTGACAAGGACCTCCACTTCATTCCACCTTCAATATCCCAGGAAAGAGAAAAATGGATAAAGAAGTTGTGGTCCTTATGTACAATGGAATATCACTCAGCCATGAAATCAATGTCATAAGGCTAGTAGCAGCATGATGAGTGGATTTAGGTATGACGATTCTAAGTGAAATAAGTCACACAGAAAAGGACACTTCTCATAAGGTATCACTTATAGAGGGAATGTCAAAACCGTTACACTTGAACTGAATTACAAAACAGAACAGAGTCACACATGCAGAAAACACACTATGGCTGCTTAACGGGAAAGGTGAGGTGGGGTGATACATAAAACAAGGGTTTCAAATTAGCTCAGATACCGTTCCATAAACCCAATATGTAATAGACAAGACCTACTCCTTGCTCAGAGAACTGGACTCAAAACGCCCTATTCACCGCACAAGAATATATCTGACTAGTAATAATCTTAAAACCTATGTATTGATATCTCTCTGTTAGTGTGTCAAGTGGGTGTAAAGCGGCATAAACACAGCAGTGAAAAGCAGCTAAACCCCATTATAAAAATAAATTACTTTTACAAACCCATGAAACAAAGACAGTGAAAGAGAGAGAAATTCTTACACAATGCGTTCAGGGGCTGTGATGCAACCTGGATTGACCATATCTAGATCCACAGCTGGATGAGACATAAGGGTGGACACTCTTGGGGCTGAGAGGTTTGGTGAGGTTGGGTGAGCAAACACAGACCCTTTAAAGTAATACTGCGTGGTACCCATCGCATGGGTCCCAAATCTCCTGGTTCAAGGGCATCTTCCTACATCGAAAACATGCATGAGAAAACAAAAAGATGGTACACCATGTGATGGGGAAAGGTTTCTAAAACGCACCTCATTTCTCTTCTCCTTGTGCCCGGGGTCGCCATTCCAGCCGCTTTCCTAGCAATCTCCCTACTTGGAGCATCAGCACCTTTAACCTCCTGCTCCGTACAGGTTGCAATTTTTCCTGAGGATGAACGGGTAGACGGGGAACCAGTGAGAGACTAGCTCTTGGTGTTGGGACAGGCACAGGTCACTCTATTTTCCCATCAGGAAGAAGAATTAACCACAGGCTCATCCTCCCCCCCCGGAACCAGAACAGGGCCTGAAGCCATCTTGCACTTTTGCGGCCAGCTCCCAAAAAAGCGAGTTGTAAAATGGAGCTTCAGGGCACTGCAATTCACAAACCTGCAGAGTTATAAATGATAACTCTCGTCCACAAATATATTGAGGGAAGGCAAAGAAGAGGATTTGAAATCAAGGCAGAATTGCAGGAAACAGATTTCAGGAGGTAGATTCGAATCGCCTTTAAAGCACATGAAAAGCGGCAAAACGTTGACAATGATGCCCTTGGCCAAAAAGGGCGTATGCGTTTTTTCCTGAATATATTCAGGAAAAAACGCATACGCCCTTTTTGGCCAACCAAGCAACCTGGAAAGGCAAATCAGTGCTACAAAGAAGACTCGCTACCCTTCGGTCAAAAGGGCCATGCTGAAAAACGTGTCAAAACCAGAAATGCAGGACAGGCCATGGAGAAATGGGAGCCTTGGTACACTGATAGGCGGGATGTAAATTGCCAACAGCCACTCTGGAGAAGTGTACAGTGTGTCCTGAAACATCTAAAAAACACAGCTTAGAGAGCATAGGGCACTTCCACTCATGGGGGTATAAATTGGGAAAATGAAAAATCAGCAAGACACAAGCACCCCAAAGTTTAGGGCTGCTCTGTTGACAAGGACCTCCACTTCATTCCACCTTCAATATCCCAGGAAAGAGAAAAATGGATAAAGAAGTTGTGGTCCTTATGTACAATGGAATATCACTCAGCCATGAAATCAATGTCATAAGGCTAGTAGCAGCATGATGAGTGGATTTAGGTACGACGATTCTAAGTGAAATAAGTCACACAGAAAAGGACACTTCTCATAAGGTATCACTTATAGAGGGCATGTAAAAAGCGTTACACTTGAACTGAATTACAAAACAGAACAGAGTCACACATGCAGAAAACATACTATGGCTGCTTAACGGGAAAGGTGAGGTGGGGTGATACATAAAACAAGGGTTTCAAATTAGCTCAGATACCGTTCCATAAACCCAATATGTAATAGACAAGACCTACTCCTTGCTCAGAGAACTGGACTCAACACGCCCTATTCACCGCACAAGAATATATCTGACTAGTAATAATCTTAAAACCTATGTATTGATATCTCTCTGTTAGTGTGTCAAGTGGGTGTAAAGCGGCATAAACACAGCAGTGAAAAGCAGCTAAACCCCATTATAAAAATAAATTACTTCGAAAAACCCATGAAACCAAGACAGTGAAAGAGAGAGAAATTCTTACACAATGCGTTCATGGGCTGTGATGCAACCTGGATTGACCATATCTAGACCCACAGCTGGATGAGACATAAGGGTGGACACTCTTGGGGCTGAGAGGTTTGGTGAGGTTGGGTGAGCAAACGCAGACCCTTTAAAGTAATACTGCCTGGTACCCATCGCATGGGTCCCAAATCTCCAGGTTCAAGGGCATCTTCCTACATCGAAAACATGCACGAGAAACCCAGAAGATGGTACACCATGTGATGGGGAAAGGTTTCTAAAACGCACCTCATTTCTCTTCTCCTTGTGCCCGGGGTCGCCATTCCAGCCGCTTTCCTAGCAATCTCCCTACTTGGAGCATCAGCACCTTTAACCTCCTGTTCCGTACAGGTTGCAATTTTTCCTGAGGATGAACGGGAAGACGGGGAACCAGTGAGAGACTAGCTCTTGTTGTTGGGACAGGCACAGATCACTCTATTTTCCCATCAGCAAGAAGAATTAACCACAGGCTCATCATCCCCCCCGGAACAAGAACAGGGCCTGAAGCCATCCAGTGCTTTTGCGGCTAGCTCCCAAAAAAGCGAGTTGTAAAATGGAGCTTCAGGGCACTGCAATTCACAAACCTGCAGAGTTATAAATGATAACTCTCGTCCACAAATATATTGAGGGAAGGCAAAGAAGAGGATTTGAAATCAAGGCAGAATTGCAGGAAACAGATTTCAGGAGGTAGATTCGAATCGCCTTTAAAGCACATGAAAAGCGGCAAAACGTTGACAATGATGCCCTTGGCCAAAAAGGGCGTATGCGTTTTTTCCTGAATATATTCAGGAAAAAACGCATACGCCCTTTTTGGCCAACCAAGCAACCTGGAAAGGCAAATCAGCGCTACAAAGAAGACTCGCTACCCATCGGTCAAAAGGGCCATGCTGAAAAAAGTCTCAAAACCAGCAATGCAGGACAGGCCATGGAGAAATGGGAGCCTTGCTACACTGATGGGCGGGATGTAAATTGCCAACAGCCACTCTGGAGAAGTGTACGGTGTGTCCTGAAACATCTAAAAAACACAGCTTAGAGAGCATAGGGCACTTCCACTCATGGGGGTATAAATTGGGAAAATGAAAAATCAGCAAGACACAAGCACCCCAAAGTTTAGGGCTGCTCTGTTGACAAGGACCTCCACTTCATTCCACCTTCAATATCCCAGGAAAGAGAAAAATGGATAAAGAAGTTGTGGTCCTTATGTACAATGGAATATCACTCAGCCATGAAATCAATGTCATAAGGCTAGTAGCAGCATGATGAGTGGATTTAGGTACGACGATTCTAAGTGAAATAAGTCACACAGAAAAGGACACTTCTCATAAGGTATCACTTATAGAGGGAATGTCAAAACCGTTACACTTGAACTGAATTACAAAACAGAACAGAGTCACACATGCAGAAAACACACTATGGCTGCTTAACGGGAAAGGTGAGGTGGGGTGATACATAAAACAAGGGTTTCAAATTAGCTCAGATACCGTTCCATAAACCCAATATGTAAGAGACAAGACCTACTCCTTGCTCAGAGAACTGGACTCAACACGCCCTATTCACCGCACAAGAATATATCTGACTAGTAATAATCTTAAAACCTATGTATTGATATCTCTCTGTTAGTGTGTCAAGTGGGTGTAAAGCGGCATAAACACAGCAGTGAAAAGCAGCTAAACCGCATTATAAAAATAAATTACTTCGAAAAACCCATGAAACAAAGACAGTGAAAGAGAGAGAAATTCTTACACAATGCGTTCAGGGGCTGTGATGCAACCTGGATTGACCATATCTAGACCCACAGCTGGATGAGACATAAGGGTGGACACTCTTGGGGCTGAGAGGTTTGGTGAGGTTGGGTGAGCAAACGCAGACCCTTTAAAGTAATACTGCGTGGTACCCATCGCATGGGTCCCAAATCTCCAGGTTCAAGGGCATCTTCCTACATCGAAAACATGCATGAGAAAACAAAAGGATGGTACACCATGTGATGGGGAAAGGTTTCTAAAACGCACCTCATTTCTCTTCTCCTTGTGCCCGGGTTCGCCATTCCAGCCGCTTTACTAACAATCTCCCTACTTGGAGCATCAGCACCTTTAACCTCCTGTTCCGTACAGGTTGCAATTTGTCCTGAGGATGAACGGGTACACGGGGAACCAGTGAGAGACTAGCTCTTGGTGTTGGGACAGGCACAGGTCACTCTATTTTCCCATCAGGAAGAAGAATTAACCACAGGCTCATCCTCCCCCTCGGAACCAGAACAGGGCCTGAAGCCATCCTGCGCTTTTGCGGCCAGCTCCCAAAAATGCGAGTTGTAAAATGGAGATTCAGGGCACTGCAATTCACAAACCTGCAGAGTTATAAATGATAACTCTCGTCCACAAATATATTGAGGGAAGGCAAAGAAGAGGATTTGAAATCAAGGCAGAATTGCAGGAAACAGATTTCAGGAGGTAGATTCGAATCGCCTTTAAAGCACATGAAAAGCGGCAAATCGTTGACAATGATGCCCTTGGCCAAAAAGGGCGTATGCGTTTTTTCCTGAATATATTCAGGAAAAACCGCATACGCCCTTTTTGGCCAACCAAGCAACCTGGAAAGGCAAATCAGCGCTACAAAGAAGACTCGCTACCCATCGGTCAAAAGGGCCATGCTGAAAAAAGTCTCAAAACCAGCAATGCAGGACAGGCCATGGAGAAATGGGAGCCTTGCTACACTG
>NW_028121544.1:0-13437 GCF_965194805.1 Balaenoptera borealis
CTTTTGTACAATGGAATATCACTCAGCCATGAAATCAACGTCATAAGGCTAGTAGCAGCATGATGAGTGGATTTAGGTACGACGATTCTAAGTGAAATAAGTCACACAGAAAAAGACACTTATCATAAGATATCACTTATAGAGGGAATGTAAAAATCGCTACCCTTGAACAGAATTACAAAACAGAACAGAGTCACACGTTTAGAAAACACACTATGGCTGCTTAACGGGAAAGGTGAGGTGGGGTGATGCATAAAACAAGGGTTTCAAATTAGCTCAGAGACCGTTCCATAAACCCAATATGTAGTAGACAAGACCTACTCCTTGCTCAGTGATCTGGACTCAACACCCCCTATTCACCGCCCAAGAATATATCTGACTAGTAAGAATCTTAAAACCTATGTATTGATATCTCTCTGTATGTGAGTCAAGTGGGTGTAAAGTGGCATAAACACAGCAGTAAAAAACAGCTAAACCCCTTTATAAAAATCAATTACTTTTAAAAACCCGTGAAACAAAGACAGTGAAAGAGAGAGAAATTCTTACAAAATTCGTTCAAGGGCTGTGATGCCACCTGGATTGACCATATCTAGACCCACAGCTGATTGAGGCATAAGGGTGGACATTCTTGGGGCTGAGAGGTTTGGTGAGGTTGGGTGAGCAAACGCAGACCCTTTAGAGTAATACTGCGTGGTACCCATCCCATGGGTCCCAAATCTCCAGGTTCAAGGGCATCTTCCTACATCGAAAACGTGCATGAGAATCCCAGAAGATGGGACACCGTGTGATCGGGAAAGGTTTCTAAAACGCACCTCATTTCTCATCTCCTTGTGCTCGGGTTCGCCATTCCAGCCGCTTTACTAGCAATCACCCTCCTTGGAGAATCAGCACCTTTAACCTCCTGTTCCGTACAGGTTGCAATTTGTCCTGAGGATGAACGGGAAGAGGGGGAACCAATGAGACACTAGCTTTAGGTGTTGGGACAGGCACAGGTCACTCTATTTTCCCATCAGGAAGAAGAATTAACCACAGGCTCAGCCTGCCGCCCGGGACCAGAATAGGGCCTGAAGCAATCCTGCGCTTTTGCGGCCAGCTCCCAAGAAAGCGAGTTGAAAAATGGAGCTCAGGGGCACTGCAATTCACAAACCTGCAGAGTTATAAATGATAACTCTCGTCCACAAATATATTGACGGAAGACAACGAAGAGGATTTGAAAGCAAGGCAGAATTGCAGGAAACAGATTTCAGGAGGAAGATTCGAATCGCCTTTAAAGCACGGGAAAAGCGGCAAAACCTCGACAATGATGCCCTTGGCCAAAAAGGGCGTATGCGTTTTTTCCTGAATATATTCAGGAAAAAACGCATACGCCCTTTTTGGCCAACCAAGCAACCTGGAAAGGCAAATCAGCGCTACAAAGAAGTCTCGCTTCCCATCGGTCAAAAGGGCCATGCTGAATAAAGTGTCAAAACCAGAAATGCAGGACAGGCCATGGAGAAACGGGAGCCTTGCTACGCTGATGGGCGGGATGTAAATTGCCAACAGCCACTCTGCAGAAGTGTACGGTGTGTCCTGAAACATCGAAAACACTCAGCTTAGAGAGCATAGGGCACTTCCTCTCACGGGCGTATAAATTGGGAAAACTAAAAATCAGTAAGGCACAGGCACCCCAAAGTTTAGGGCTGCTCTGTTGACAAGAACCTCCACTTCGTTACACCTTAAATATCCCAGGAAAGAGAAAAATGGATAAAGAAGTTGTGGTCCTTTTGTACAATGGAATATCACTCAGCCATGAAATCAACGTCATAAGGCTAGTAGCAGCATGATGAGTGGATTTAGGTACGACGATTCTAAGTGAAATAAGCCACACAGAAAACGACACTTATCATAAGATATCACTTATAGAGGGAATGTAAAACCGCTACCCTTGAACTGAATTACAAAACAGAACAGAGTCACACGTTTAGAAAACACACTATGGCTGCTTAACGGGAAAGGTGAGGTGGGGTGATGCATAAAACAAGGGTTTCAAATTAGCTCAGAGACCGTTCCATAAACCCAATATGTAATAGACAAGACCTACTCCTTGCTCAGTGATCTGGACTCAAAACCCCCTATTCACCGCCCAAGAATATATCTGACTAGTAAGAATCTTAAAACCTATGTATTGATATCTCTCTGTATGTGAGTCAAGTGGGTGTAAAGCGGCATAAACACAGCAGTGAAAAACAGCTAAACCCCTTTATAAAAATCAATTACTTTTAAAAACCCGTGAAACAAAGACAGTGAAAGAGAGAGAAATTCTTACAAAATTCGTTCAGGGGCTGTGATGCCACCTGGATTGACCATATCTAGACCCACAGCTGATTGAGGCATAAGGGTGGACACTCTTGGGGCTGAGAGGTTTGGTGAGGTTGGGTGAGCAAACGCAGACCCTTTAGAGTAATACTGCGTGGTACCCATCCCATGGGTCCCAAATCTCCAGGTTCAAGGGCATCTTCCTACATCGAAAACATGCATGAGAATCCCAGAAGATGGTACACCGTGTGATCGGGAAAGGTTTCTAAAACGCACCTCATTTCTCATCTCCTTGTGCTCGGGTTCGCCATTCCAGCCGCTTTACTAGCAATCTCCCTCCTTGGAGAATCAGCACCTTTAACCTCCTGTTCCGTACAGGTTGCAATTTGTCCTGAGGATGAACGGGAAGAGGGGGAACCAATGAGACACTAGCTCTAGGTGTGGGGACAGGCACAGGTCACTCTATTTTCCCATCAGGAAGAAGAATTAACCACAGGCTCAGCCTGCCGCCCGGGACCAGAATAGGGCCTGAAGCAATCCTGCGCTTTTGCGGCCAGCTCCCAAGAAAGCGAGTTGAAAAATGGAGCTCAGGGGCACTGCAATTCACAGACCTGCAGAGTTATAAATGATAACTCTCGTCCTCAAATATATTGAGGGTAGGCAACGAAGAGGATTTGAAAGCAAGGCAGAATTGCAGGAAACAGATTTCAGGAGGTAGATTCGAATCGCCTTTAAAGCACGGGAAAAGCGGCAAAACCTCGACAATGATGCCCTTGGCCAAAAAGGGCGTATGCGTTTTTTCCTGAATATATTCAGGAAAAAACGCATACGCCCTTTTTGGCCAACCAAGCAACCTGGAAAGGCAAATCAGCGCTACAAAGAAGTCTCGCTTCCCATCGGTCAAATAGGCCACGCTGAATAAAGTGTCAAACCCAGAAATGCAGGACAGGCCATGGAGAAACGGGAGCCTTGCTACGCTGATGGGCGGGATGTAAATTGCCAACAGCCACTCTGCAGAAGTGTCCGGTGTGTCCTGAAACATCGAAAACACTCAGCTTAGAGAGCATAGGGCACTTCCTCTCACGGGCGTATAAATTGGGAAAACTAAAAATCAGCAAGGCACAGGCACCCCAAAGTTTAGGGCTGCTCTGTTGACAAGAACCTCCACTTCGTTACACCTTAAATATCCCAGGAAAGAGAAAAATGGATAAAGAAGTTGTGGTCCTTTTGTACAATGGAATATCACTCAGCCATGAAATCAACGTCATAAGGCTAGTAGCAGCATGATGAGTGGATTTAGGTACGACGATTCTAAGTGAAATAAGTCACACAGAAAAAGACACTTATCATAAGATATCACTTATAGAGGGAATGTAAAACCGCTACCCTTGAACTGAATTACAAAACAGAACAGAGTCGCACGTTTAGAAAACACACTATGGCTGCTTAACGGGAAAGGTGAGGTGGGGTGATGCATAAAACAAGGGTTTCAAATTAGCTCAGAGACCGTTCCATAAACCCAATATGTAATAGACAAGACCTACTCCTTGCTCAGTGATCTGGACTCAACACCCCCTATTCAGCGCCCAAGAATATATCTGACTAGTAAGAATCTTAAAACCTATGTATTGATATCTCTCTGTATGTGAGTCAAGTGGGTGTAAAGCGGCATAAACACAGCAGTGAAAAGCAGCTAAACCCCTTTATAAAAATCAATCACTTTTAAAAACCCGTGAAACAAAGACAGTGAAAGATAGAGAAATTCTTACTAAATTCGTTCAGGGGCTGTGATGCCACCTGGATTGACCATATCTAGACCCACAGCTGATTGAGACATAAGGGTGGACACTCTTGGGGCTGAGAGGTTTGGTGAGGTTGGGTGAGCAAACGCAGACCCTTTAGAGTAATACTGCGTGGTACCCATCCCATGGGTCCCAAATCTCCAGGTTCAAGGGCATCTTCCTACTTCGAAAACGTGCATGAGAAACCCAGAAGATGGTACACCGTGTGATCGGGAAAGGTTTCTAACACGCAGCTCATTTCTCATCTCCTTGTGCTCGGGTTCGCCATTCCAGCCGCTTTACTAGCAATCTCCCTCCTTGGAGAATCAGCACCTTTAACCTCCTGTTCCGTACAGGTTGCAATTTGTCCTGAGGATGAACGGGAAGAGGGGGAACCAATGAGACACTAGCTCTAGGTGTGGGGACAGGCACAGGTCACTCTATTTTCCCATCAGGAAGAAGAATTAACCACAGGCTCAGCCTGCCGCCCGGGACCAGAATAGGGCCTGAAGCAATCCTGCGCTTTTGCGGCCAGCTGCCAAGAAAGCGAGTTGAAAAATGGAGCTCAGGGGCACTGCAATTCACAAACCTGCAGAGTTATAAATGATAACTCTCGTCCACAAATATATTGACGGAAGACAACGAAGAGGATTTGAAAGCAAGGCAGAATTGCAGGAAACAGATTTCAGGAGGTAGATTCGAATCGCCTTTAAAGCACGGGAAAAGCGGCAAAACCTCGACAATGATGCCCTTGGCCAAAAAGGGCGTATGCGTTTTTTCCTGAATATATTCAGGAAAAAACGCATACGCCCTTTTTGGCCAACCAAGCAACCTGGAAAGGCAAATCAGCGCTACAAAGAAGTCTCGCTTCCCATCGGTCAAAAGGGCCATGCTGAATAAAGTGTCAAAACCAGAAATGCAGGACGGGCCATGGAGAAACGGGAGCCTTGCTACGCTGATGGGCGGGATGTAAATTGCCAACAGCCACTCTGCAGAAGTGTACGGTGTGTCCTGAAACATCGAAAACACTCAGCTTAGAGAGCATAGGGCACTTCCTCTCATGGGCGTATAAATTGGGAAAACTAAAAATCAGCAAGACACAGGCACCCCAAAGTTTAGGGCTGCTCTGTTGACAAGAACCTCCACTTCGTTACACCTTAAATATCCCAGGAAAGAGAAAAATGGATAAAGAAGTTGTGGTCCTTATGTACAATGGAATATCACTCAGCCATGAAATCAACGTCATAAGGCTAGTAGCAACATGATGAGTGGATTTAGGTACGACGATTCTAAGTGAAATAAGTCACACAGAAAAAGACACTTATCATAAGATATCACTTATAGAGGGAATGTAAAAACCGCTACCCTTGAACTGAATTACAAAACAGAACAGAGTCGCACGTTTAGAAAACACACTATGGCTGCTTAACGGGAAAGGTGAGGTGGGGTGATGCATAAAACAAGGGTTTCAAATTAGCTCAGAGACCGTTCCATAAACCCAATATGTAGTAGACACGACCTACTCCTTGCTCAGTGATCTGGACTCAACACCCCCTATTCACCGCCCAAGAATATATCTGACTAGTAAGAATCTTAAAACCTATGTATTGATATGTCTCTGTAAGTGAGTCAAGTGGGTGTAAAGCGGCATAAACACAGCAGTGAAAAGCAGCTAAACCCCTTTATAAAAATCAATCACTTTTAAAAACCCGTGAAACAAAGACAGTGAAAGATAGAGAAATTCTTACTAAATTCGTTCAGGGGCTGTGATGCCACCTGGATTGACCATATCTAGACCCACAGCTGATTGAGACATAAGGGTGGACACTCTTGGGGCTGAGAGGTTTGGTGAGGTTGGGTGAGCAAACGCAGACCCTTTAGAGTAATACTGCGTGGTACCCATCCCATGGGTCCCAAATCTCCAGGTTCAAGGGCATCTTCCTATTTCGAAAACGTGCATGAGAAACCCAGAAGATGGTACACCGTGTGATCGGGAAAGGTTTCTAAAACGCACCTCATTTCTCATCTCCTTGTGCTCGGGTTCGCCATTCCAGCCGCTTTACTAGAAATCACCCTCCTTGGAAAATCAGCACCTTTAACCTCCTGTTCCGTACAGGTTGCAATTTGTCCTGAGGATGAACGGGAAGAGGGGGAACCAATGAGACACTAGCTCTAGGTGTGGGGAAAGGCACAGGTCACTCTATTTTCCCATCAGGAAGAAGAATTAACCACAGGCTCAGCCTGCCGCCCGGGACCAAAATAGGGCCTGAAGTAATCCTGCGCTTTTGCGGCCAGCTCCCAAGAAAGCGAGTTGAAAAATGGAGCTCAGGGGCACTGCAATTCACAAACCTGCAGAGTTATAAATGATAACTCTCGTCCACAAATATATTGACGGAAGACAACGAAGAGGATTTGAAAGCAAGGCAGAATTGCAGGAAACAGATTTCAGGAGGTAGATTCGAATCGCCTTTAAAGCACGGGAAAAGCGGCAAAACCTCGACAATGATGCCCTTGGCCAAAAAGGGCGTATGCGTTTTTCCCTGAATATATTCAGGGAAAAACGCATACGCCCTTTTGGGCCAACCAAGCAACCTGGAAAGGCAAATCAGCGCTACAAAGAAGTCTCGCTTCCCATCGGTCAAATAGGCCACGCTGAATAAAGTGTCAAACCCAGAAATGCAGGACAGGCCATGGAGAAACGGGAGCCTTGCTACGCTGATGGGCGGGATGTAAATTGCCAACAGCCACTCTGGAGAAGTGTCCGGTGTGTCCTGAAACATCGAAAAAACTCAGCTTAGAGAGCATAGGGCACTTCCAGTCACGGGCGTATAAATTGGGAAAACTAAAAATCAGCAAGACACAGGCACCCCAAAGTTTAGGGCTGCTCTGTTGACAAGAACCTCCACTTCGTTACACCTTAAATATCCCAGGAAAGAGAAAAATGGATAAAGAAGTTGTGGTCCTTATGTACAATGGAATATCACTCAGCCATGAAATCAACGTCATAAGGCTAGTAGCAACATGATGAGTGGATTTAGGTACGACGATTCTAAGTGAAATAAGTCACACAGAAAAAGACACTTATCATAAGATATCACTTATAGAGGGAATGTAAAACCCGCTACCCTTGAACTGAATTACAAAACAGAACAGAGTCGCACGTTTAGAAAACACACTATGGCTGCTTAACGGGAAAGGTGAGGTGGGGTGATGCATAAAACAAGGGTTTCAAATTAGCTCAGAGACCGTTCCATAAACCCAATATGTAGTAGACACGACCTACTCCTTGCTCACTGAACTGGACTCAACACCCCCTATTCACCGCCCAAGAATATATCTGACTAGTAAGAATCTTAAAACCTATGTATTGATATCTCTCTGTAAGTGAGTCAAGTGGGTGTAAAGCGGCATAAACACAGCAGTGAAAAGCAGCTAAACCCCTTTATAAAAATCAATCACTTTTAAAAACCCGTGAAACAAAGACAGTGAAAGATAGAGAAATTCTTACTAAATTCGTTCAGGGGCTGTGATGCCACCTGGATTGACCATATCTAGACCCACAGCTGATTGAGACATAAGGGTGGACACTCTTGGGGCTGAGAGGTTTGGTGAGGTTGGGTGAGCAAACGCAGACCCTTTAGAGTAATACTGCGTGGTACCCATCCCATGGGTCCCAAATCTCCAGGTTCAAGGGCATCTTCCTACTTCGAAAACGTGCATGAGAAACCCAGAAGATGGTACACCGTGTGATCGGGAAAGGTTTCTAAAACGCAGCTCATTTCTCATCTCCTTGTGCTCGGGTTCGCCATTCCAGCCGCTTTACTAGCAATCTCCCTCCTTGGAGAATCAGCACCTTTAACCTCCTGTTCCGTACAGGTTGCAATTTGTCCTGAGGATGAACGGGAAGAGGGGGAACCAATGAGACACTAGCTCTAGGTGTGGGGACAGGCACAGGTCACTCTATTTTCCCATCAGGAAGAAGAATTAACCACAGGCTCAGCCTGCCGCCCGGGACCAGAATAGGGCCTGAAGTAATCCTGCGCTTTTGCGGCCAGCTGCCAAGAAAGCGAGTTGAAAAATGGAGCTCAGGGGCACTGCAATTCACAAACCTGCAGAGTTATAAATGATAACTCTCGTCCACAAATATATTGACGGAAGACAACGAAGAGGATTTGAAAGCAAGGCAGAATTGCAGGAAACAGATTTCAGGAGGTAGATTCGAATCGCCTTTAAAGCACGGGAAAAGCGGCAAAACCTCGACAATGATGCCCTTGGCCAAAAAGGGCGTATGCGTTTTTTCCTGAATATATTCAGGAAAAAACGCATACGCCCTTTTTGGCCAACCAAGCAACCTGGAAAGGCAAATCAGCGCTACAAAGAAGTCTCGCTTCCCATCGGTCAAAAGGGCCATGCTGAATAAAGTGTCAAAACCAGAAATGCAGGACGGGCCATGGAGAAACGGGAGCCTTGCTACGCTGATGGGCGGGATGTAAATTGCCAACAGCCACTCTGCAGAAGTGTACGGTGTGTCCTGAAACATCGAAAACACTCAGCTTAGAGAGCATAGGGCACTTCCTCTCACGGGCGTATAAATTGGGAAAACTAAAAATCAGCAAGACACAGGCACCCCAAAGTTTAGGGCTGCTCTGTTGACAAGAACCTCCACTTCGTTACACCTTAAATATCCCAGGAAAGAGAAAAATGGATAAAGAAGTTGTGGTCCTTATGTACAATGGAATATCACTCAGCCATGAAATCAACGTCATAAGGCTAGTAGCAACATGATGAGTGGATTTAGGTACGACGATTCTAAGTGAAATAAGTCACACAGAAAAAGACACTTATCATAAGATATCACTTATAGAGGGAATGTAAAAACCGCTACCCTTGAAATGAATTACAAAACAGAACAGAGTCGCACGTTTAGAAAACACACTATGGCTGCTTAACGGGAAAGGTGAGGTGGGGTGATGCATAAAACAAGGGTTTCAAATTAGCTCAGAGACCGTTCCATAAACCCAATATGTAGTAGACACGACCTACTCCTTGCTCAGTGAACTGGACTCAACACCCCCTATTCACCGCCCAAGAATATATCTGACTAGTAAGAATCTTAAAACCTATGTATTGATATGTCTCTGTAAGTGAGTCAAGTGGGTGTAAAGCGGCATAAACACAGCAGTGAAAAGCAGCTAAACCCCTTTATAAAAATCAATCACTTTTAAAAACCCGTGAAACAAAGACAGTGAAAGATAGAGAAATTCTTACTAAATTCGTTCAGGGGCTGTGATGCCACCTGGATTGACCATATCTAGACCCACAGCTGATTGAGACATAAGGGTGGACACTCTTGGGGCTGAGAGGTTTGGTGAGGTTGGGTGAGCAAACGCAGACCCTTTAGAGTAATACTGCGTGGTACCCATCCCATGGGTCCCAAATCTCCAGGTTCAAGGGCATCTTCCTATTTCGAAAACGTGCATGAGAAACCCAGAAGATGGTACACCGTGTGATCGGGAAAGGTTTCTAAAACGCACCTCATTTCTCATCTCCTTGTGCTCGGGTTCGCCATTCCAGCCGCTTTACTAGCAATCACCCTCCTTGGAAAATCAGCACCTTTAACCTCCTGTTCCGTACAGGTTGCAATTTGTCCTGAGGATGAACGGGAAGAGGGGGAACCAATGAGACACTAGCTCTAGGTGTGGGGAAAGGCACAGGTCACTCTATTTTCCCATCAGGAAGAAGAATTAACCACAGGCTCAGCCTGCCGCCCGGGACCAAAATAGGGCCTGAAGTAATCCTGCGCTTTTGCGGCCAGCTCCCAAGAAAGCGAGTTGAAAAATGGAGCTCAGGGGCACTGCAATTCACAAACCTGCAGAGTTATAAATGATAACTCTCGTCCACAAATATATTGACGGAAGACAACAAAGAGGATTTGAAAGCAAGGCAGAATTGCAGGAAACAGATTTCAGGAGGTAGATTCGAATCGCCTTTAAAGCACGGGAAAAGCGGCAAAACCTCGACAATGATGCCCTTCGCCAAAAAGGGCGTATGCGTTTTTTCCTGAATATATTCAGGAAAAAACGCATACGCCCTTTTTGGCCAACCAAGCAACCTGGAAAGGCAAATCAGCGCTACAAAGAAGTCTCGCTTCCCATCGGTCAAAAGGGCCATGCTGAATAAAGTGTCAAAACCAGAAATGCAGGACGGGCCATGGAGAAACGGGAGCCTTGCTACGCTGATGGGCGGGATGTAAATTGCCAACAGCCACTCTGCAGAAGTGTACGGTGTGTCCTGAAACATCGAAAACACTCAGCTTAGAGAGCATAGGGCACTTCCTCTCACGGGCGTATAAATTGGGAAAACTAAAAATCAGCAAGGCACAGGCACCCCAAAGTTTAGGGCTGCTCTGTTGACAAGAACCTCCACTTCGTTACACCTTAAATATCCCAGGAAAGAGAAAAATGGATAAAGAAGTTGTGGTCCTTTTGTACAATGGAATATCACTCAGCCATGAAATCAACGTCATAAGGCTAGTAGCAGCATGATGAGTGGATTTAGGTACGACGATTCTAAGTGAAATAAGCCACACAGAAAACGACACTTATCATAAGATATCACTTATAGAGGGAATGTAAAACCGCTACCCTTGAACTGAATTACAAAACAGAACAGAGTCACACGTTTAGAAAACACACTATGGCTGCTTAACGGGAAAGGTGAGGTGGGGTGATGCATAAAACAAGGGTTTCAAATTAGCTCAGAGACCGTTCCATAAACCCAATATGTAATAGACAAGACCTACTCCTTGCTCAGTGATCTGGACTCAAAACCCCCTATTCACCGCCCAAGAATATATCTGACTAGTAAGAATCTTAAAACCTATGTATTGATATCTCTCTGTATGTGAGTCAAGTGGGTGTAAAGCGGCATAAACACAGCAGTAAAAAACAGCTAAACCCCTTTATAAAAATCAATTACTTTTAAAAACCCGTGAAACAAAGACAGTGAAAGAGAGAGAAATTCTTACAAAATTCGTTCAAGGGCTGTGATGCCACCTGGATTGACCATATCTAGACCCACAGCTGATTGAGGCATAAGGGTGGACACTCTTGGGGCTGAGAGGTTTGGTGAGGTTGGGTGAGCAAACGCAGACCCTTTAGAGTAATACTGCGTGGTACCCATCCCATGGGTCCCAAATCTCCAGGTTCAAGGGCATCTTCCTACATCGAAAACATGCATGAGAATCCCAGAAGATGGTACACCGTGTGATCGGGAAAGGTTTCTAACACGCACCTCATTTCTCATCTCCTTGTGCTCGGGTTCGCCATTCCAGCCACTTTACTAGCAATCTCCCTCCTTGGAGAATCAGCACCTTTAACCTCCTGTTCCGTACAGGTTGCAATTTGTCCTGAGGATGAACGGGAAGAGGGGGAACCAATGAGACACTAGCTCTAGGTGTGGGGACAGACACAGGTCACTCTATTTTCCCATCAGGAAGAAGAATTAACCACAGGCTCAGCCTGCCGCCCGGGACCAGAATAGGGCCTGAAGCAATCCTGCGCTTTTGCGGCCAGCTCCCAAGAAAGCGAGTTGAAAAATGGAGCTCAGGGGAACTGCAATTCACAAACCTGCAGAGTTATAAATGATAACTCTCGTCCACAAATATATTGACGGAAGACAACAAAGAGGATTTGAAAGCAAGGCAGAATTGCAGGAAACAGATTTCAGGAGGAAGATTCGAATCGCCTTTAAAGCACGGGAAAAGCGGCAAAACCTCGACAATGATGCCCTTGGCCAAAAAGGGCGTAAGCGTTTTTTTCTGAATATATTCAGGAAAAAACGCATACGCCCTTTTTGGCCAACCAAGCAACCTGGAAAGGCAAATCAGCGCTACAAAGAAGTCTCGCTTCCCATCGGTCAAAAGGGCCATGCTGAATAAAGTGTCAAAACCAGAAATGCAGGAGAGGCCATGGAGAAACGGGAGCCTTGCTACGCTGATGGGCGGGATGTAAATTGCCAACAGCCACTCTGGAGAAGTGTCCGGTGTGTCCTGAAACATCGAAAAAACTCAGCTTAGAGAGCATAGGGCACTTCCAGTCACGGGCGTATAAATTGGGAAAACTAAAAATCAGCAAGGCACAGGCACCCCAAAGTTTAGGGCTGCTCTGTTGACAAGAACCTCCACTTCGTTACACCTTAAATATCCCAGGAAAGAGAAAAATGGATAAAGAAGTTGTGGTCCTTATGTACAATGGAATATCACTCAGCCATGAAATCAACGTCATAAGGCTAGTAGCAACATGATGAGTGGATTTAGGTACGACGATTCTAAGTGAAATAAGTCACACAGAAAAAGACACTTATCATAAGATATCACTTATAGAGGGAATGTAAAACCCGCTACCCTTGAACTGAATTACAAAACAGAACAGAGTCGCACGTTTAGAAAACACACTATGGCTGCTTAACGGGAAAGGTGAGGTGGGGTGATGCATAAAACAAGGGTTTCAAATTAGCTCAGAGACCGTTCCATAAACCCAATATGTAGTAGACACGACCTACTCCTTGCTCACTGAACTGGACTCAACACCCCCTATTCACCGCCCAAGAATATATCTGACTAGTAAGAATCTTAAAACCTATGTATTGATATCTCTCTGTAAGTGAGTCAAGTGGGTGTAAAGCGGCATAAACACAGCAGTGAAAAGCAGCTAAACCCCTTTATAAAAATCAATCACTTTTAAAAACCCGTGAAACAAAGACAGTGAAAGATAGAGAAATTCTTACTAAATTCGTTCAGGGGCTGTGATGCCACCTGGATTGACCATATCTAGACCCACAGCTGATTGAGACATAAGGGTGGACACTCTTGGGGCTGAGAGGTTTGGTGAGGTTGGGTGAGCAAACGCAGACCCTTTAGAGTAATACTGCGTGGTACCCATCCCATGGGTCCCAAATCTCCAGGTTCAAGGGCATCTTCCTACTTCGAAAACGTGCATGAGAAACCCAGAAGATGGTACACCGTGTGATCGGGAAAGGTTTCTAAAACGCAGCTCATTTCTCATCTCCTTGTGCTCGGGTTCGCCATTCCAGCCGCTTTACTAGCAATCTCCCTCCTTGGAGAATCAGCACCTTTAACCTCCTGTTCCGTACAGGTTGCAATTTGTCCTGAGGATGAACGGGAAGAGGGGGAACCAATGAGACACTAGCTCTAGGTGTGGGGACAGGCACAGGTCACTCTATTTTCCCATCAGGAAGAAGAATTAACCACAGGCTCAGCCTGCCGCCCGGGACCAGAATAGGGCCTGAAGTAATCCTGCGCTTTTGCGGCCAGCTGCCAAGAAAGCGAGTTGAAAAATGG
>NW_028121543.1:0-13363 GCF_965194805.1 Balaenoptera borealis
ACCACGCCGTATTACTTTAAAAGGGTCTGCGTTAGCTCACCCAACCTCACCAAACCTCTCAGCCCCAAGAGTGTCCACCCTTATGTCTCCAATCAGCTGTGGGTCTAGATATGGTCAATCCAGGTGGCATCGCAGCCCCTGAACGAATTTTGTAAGAATTTCTCTCTCTTTCACTGTCTTTGTTTCACGGGTTTTTAAAAGTAATTGATTTTTTATAATAGGGTTTAGCTGCTTTGCACTGCTGTGTTTATGCCGCTTTACACCCACTTGACTCACTTACAGAGAGATATCAATAACATAGGTTTTAAAGATTCTTACTAGTCAGATATATTCCTGGGCGGTGAATAGGGGTTGTTGAGTCCAGTTCACTGAGCAAGGAGTAGGTCTTGTCTATTACATATTGGGTTTATGGAACAGTATCTGAGCTAATTTGAAACCCTTGTTTATGCATCACCCCACCTCACTTTCCCGTTAAGCAGCCATAGTGTGTTTTCTAAACGTGCGACTCTGTTCTGTTTTGTAATTCAGTTCAAGGGTAGCGGTTTTTACATTCTCTCTGTAAGTGATATCTTATGATAAGTGTCTTTTTCTGTGTGACTTATTTCACTTAGAATCGTCGTACCTAAATCCACTCATCATGCTGCTCCTAGCCTTATGACGTTGATTTCATGGCTGAGTGATATTCCATTGTACATAAGGACCACAACTTCTTTATCCATTCTTTCTCTTTCCTGGGATGTTTAAGGTGTAACAGAAGTGTGAGGTTCTTGTCAACAGAGCAGCCCTAAACTTTGGGGTGCCTGTGTCTTGCTGATTTTTTAGTTTTCCCAATTTATACGCCCATGAGTGGAAGTGCCCTATGCTCTCTAAGCTGAGTTTTTTAGATGTTTCAGGACACACCGTACACTTCTCCAGAGTGGCTGTTGGCAATTTAACAGCCCGCCCATCAGCGTAGCAAGGCTCCCATTTCTCCATGGCCTGTCCTGCATTTCTGGTTTTGACACTTTATTCAGCATGGCCCTTTGACCGATGGGAAGCGAGACTTCTTTGTAGCGCTGATTTGCCTTTCCAGGTTGCTTGGTTGGCCAAAAAGGCGTATGCGTTTTTTCCTGAATATATTCAGGAAAAAACGCATACGCCCTTTTTGCCAAGGGCATCATTGTCGAGGTTTGCCGCTTTTTCCTGTGCTTTAAAGGCGATTCGAATCTACCTCCTGAAATCGGTTTCCTGCAATTCTGCCTTGCTTTCAAATCCTCTTCGTAGCCTTCCCTCCATATATTTGTGGACGAGAGTTATCATTTCTAACTCTGCAGGTTTGTGAATTGCAGTGCCCCTGAGCTCCATTTTTCAACTCGCTTTCTTGGAGCTGGCCGCAAAAGCGCAGGATTGCTTCAGGCCCTATTCTGGCTCCGGGCGGCAGGCTGAGCCTGTGGTTAATTCTGCTTCCTGATGGGAAAATAGAGTGACCTCTGCCTGTCCCAACACCTAGAGCTAGTCTCTCATTGGTTCCCCCTCTTTCCCGTTCATCCTCAGGACAAATTGCAACGTGTACGGAACAGGAGGTTAAAGGTGCTGATTCTCCAAGGAGGGAGATTGCTAGTAAAGCGGCTGGAATGGCGAACCGGAGCACAAGGAGATGAGAAATGAGGTGCGTTTAGAAACCTTTCCCGGTCACACGGTGTACCATCTTCTGGGTTTCTCGTGCATGTTTTTCGACGTAGAAGATGCCCTTGAACCTGGAGATTTGGGACCCATGGGATGGGTACCACGCCGTATTACTTTAAAGGGTCTGCGTTAGCTCACCCAACCTCACCAAACCTCTCAGCCCCAAGAGTGTCCACCCTTATGTCTCAATCAGCTGTGGGTCTAGATATGGTCAATCCAGGTGGCATCCGCAGCCCCTGAACGAATTTTGTAAGAATTTCTCTCTCTTTCACTGTCTTTGTTTCACGGGTTTTTAAAAGTAATTGATTTTTATAATAGGGTTTAGCTGCTTTGCACTGCTGTGTTTATGCCGCTTTACACCCACTTGACTCACTTACAGAGAGATATCAATACATAGGTTTTAAGATTCTTACTAGTCAGATATATTCCTGGGCGGTGAATAGGGGTTGTTGAGTCCAGTTCACTGAGCAAGGAGTAGGTCTTGTCTATTACATATTGGGTTTATGGAACAGGTATCTGAGCTAATTTGAAACCCTTGTTTTATGCATCACCCCACCTCACCTTTCCCGTTAAGCAGCCATAGTGTGTTTTCTAAACGTGCGACTCTGTTCTGTTTTGTAATTCAGTTCAAGGGTAGCGGTTTTTACATTCTCTCTGTAAGTGATATCTTATGATAAGTGTCTTTTTCTGTGTGACTTATTTCACTTAGAATCGTCGTACCTAAATCCACTCATCATGCTGCTCCTAGCCTTATGACGTTGATTTCATGGCTGAGTGATATTCCATTGTACATAAGGACCACAACTTCTTTATCCATTCTTCTCTTTCCTGGATGTTTAAGGTGTAACGAAGTGGAGGTTCTTGTCAACAGAGCAGCCCTAAACTTTGGGGTGCCTGTGTCTTGCTGATTTTTAGTTTTCCCAATTTATACGCCCATGAGTGGAAGTGCCCTATGCTCTCTAAGCTGAGTTTTTTAGATGTTTCAGGACACACCGTACACTTCTCCAGAGTGGCTGTTGGCAATTTACAGCCCGCCCATCAGCGTAGCAAGGCTCCCATTTCTCCATGGCTGTCCTGCATTTCTGGTTTTGACACTTTATTCAGCATGGCCCTTTTGACCGATGGGAAGCGAGACTTCTTTGTAGCGCTGATTTGCCTTTCCAGGTTGCTTGGTTGGCCAAAAAAGGGCGTATGCTTTTTTCCTGAATATATTCAGGAAAAAACGCATACGCCCTTTTTGGCCAAGGGCATCATTGTCGAGGTTTTGCCGCTTTTCCTGTGCTTTAAAGGCGATTCGAATCTACCTCCTGAAATCGGTTTCCTGCAATTCTGCCTTGCTTTCAAATCCTCTTCGTAGCCTTCCCTCCATATATTTGTGGACGAGAGTTATCATTTCTAACTCTGCAGGTTTGTGAATTGCAGTGCCCCTGAGCTCCATTTTTCAACTCGCTTTCTTGGGAGCTGGCCGCAAAAGCGCAGGATTGCTTCAGGCCCTATTCTGGCTCCGGGCGGCAGGCTGAGCCTGTGGTTAATTCTGCTTCCTGATGGGAAAATAGAGTGACCTCTGCCTGTCCCAACACCTAGAGCTAGTCTCTCATTGGTTCCCCCTCTTCCCGTTCATCCTCAGACAAATTGCAACGTGTACGGAACAGGAGGTTAAAGGTGCTGATTCTCCAAGGAGGGAGATTGCTAGTAAAGCGGCTGAATGCGAACCGGAGCACAAGGAGATGAGAAATGAGGTGCGTTTTAGAAACCTTTCCCGGTCACACGGTGTACCATCTTCTGGGTTTCTCGTGCATGTTTTCGACGTAGGAAGATGCCCTGGAACCTGGAGATTTGGGACCCATGGGATGGGTACCACGCCGTATTACTTTAAAGGGTCTGCGTTAGCTCACCCAACCTCACCAAACCTCTCAGCCCCAAGAGTGTCCACCCTTATGTCTCAATCAGCTGTGGGTCTAGATATGGTCAATCCAGGTGGCATCGCAGCCCTGAACGAATTTTGTAAGAATTTCTCTCTCTTTCACTGTCTTTGTTTCACGGGTTTTTAAAAGTAATTGATTTTTATAATAGGGTTAGCTGCTTTGCACTGCTGTGTTTATGCCGCTTTACACCCACTTGACTCACTTACAGAGAGATATCAATACATAGGTTTTAAGATTCTTACTAGTCAGATATATTCTTGGGCGGTGAATAGGGGTTGTTGAGTCCAGTTCACTGAGGCAAGGAGTAGGTCTTGTCTATTACATATTGGGTTTATGGAACGGTATCTGAGCTAATTTGGAACCCTTGTTTTATGCATCACCCCACCTCACCTTTCCCGTTAAGCAGCCATAGTGTGTTTCTAAACGTGCGACTCTGTTCTGTTTTGTAATTCAGTTCAAGGGTAGCGGTTTTTACATTCTCTCTGTAAGTGATATCTTATGATAAGTGTCTTTTTCTGTGTGACTTATTTCACTTAGAATCGTCGTACCTAAATCCACTCATCATGCTGCTCCTAGCCTTATGACGTTGATTTCATGGCTGAGTGATATTCCATTGTACATAAGGACCACAACTTCTTTATCCATTCTTCTCTTTCCTGGGATGTTTCAGGTGTAACGAAGTGGAGGTTCTTGTCAACAGAGCAGCCCTAAACTTTGGGGTGCCTGTGTCTTGCTGATTTTTAGTTTTCCCAATTTATACGCCCATGAGTGGAAGTGCCCTATGCTCTCTAAGCTGAGTTTTTTAGATGTTTCAGGACACACCGTACACTTCTCCAGAGTGGCTGTTGGCAATTTACAGCCCGCCCATCAGCGTAGCAAGGCTCCCATTTCTCCATGGCCTGTCCTGCATTTCTGGTTTTGACACTTTATTCAGCATGGCCCTTTTGACCGATGGGAAGCGAGACTTCTTTGTAGCGCTGATTTGCCTTTCCAGGTTGCTTGGTTGGCCAAAAAGGGCGTATGCGTTTTTTCCTGAATATATTCAGGAAAAAACGCATACGCCCTTTTTGGCCAAGGGCATCATTGTCGAGGTTTTGCCGCTTTTCCTGTGCTTTAAAGGCGATTCGAATCTACCTCCTGAAATCGGTTTCCTGCAATTCTGCCTTGCTTTCAAATCCTCTTCGTAGCCTTCCCTCCATATATTTGTGGACGAGAGTTATCATTTCTAACTCTGCAGGTTTGTGAATTGCAGTGCCCCTGAGCTCCATTTTTCAACTCGCTTTCTTGGGAGCTGGCCGCAAAAGCGCAGGATTGCTTCAGGCCCTATTCTGGCTCCGGGCGGCAGGCTGAGCCTGTGGTTAATTCTGCTTCCTGATGGGAAAATAGAGTGACCTCTGCCTGTCCCAACACCTAGAGCTAGTCTCTCATTGGTTCCCCCTCTTCCCGTTCATCCTCAGGACAAATTGCAACGTGTACGGAACAGGAGGTTAAAGGTGCTGATTCTCCAAGGAGGGAGATTGCTAGTAAAGCGGCTGGAATGGCGAACCGGAGCACAAGGAGATGAGAAATGAGGTGCGTTTTAGAAACCTTTCCCGGTCACACGGTGTACCATCTTCTGGGTTTCTCGTGCATGTTTTCGACGTAGGAAGATGCCCTGGAACCTGGAGATTTGGGACCCATGGGATGGGTACCACGCCGTATTACTTTAAAGGGTCTGCGTTAGCTCACCCAACCTCACCAAACCTCTCAGCCCCAAGAGTGTCCACCCTTATGTCTCAATCAGCTGTGGGTCTAGATATGGTCAATCCAGGTGGCATCGCAGCCCCTGAACGAATTTTGTAAGAATTTCTCTCTCTTTCACTGTCTTTGTTTCACGGGTTTTTAAAAGTAATTGATTTTTATAATAGGGTTTAGCTGCTTTGCACTGCTGTGTTTATGCCGCTTTACACCCACTTGACTCACTTACAGAGAGATATCAATACATAGGTTTTAAGATTCTTACTAGTCAGATATATTCCTGGGCGGTGAATAGGGGTTGTTGAGTCCAGTTCACTGAGCAAGGAGTAGGTCTTGTCTATTACATATTGGGTTTATGGAACGGTATCTGAGCTAATTTGAAACCCTTGTTTTATGCATCACCCCACCTCACCTTTCCCGTTAAGCAGCCATAGTGTGTTTTCTAAACGTGCGACTCTGTTCTGTTTTGTAATTCAGTTCAAGGGTAGCGGTTTTTACATTCTCTCTGTAAGTGATATCTTATGATAAGTGTCTTTTTCTGTGTGACTTATTTCACTTAGAATCGTCGTACCTAAATCCACTCATCATGCTGCTCCTAGCCTTATGACGTTGATTTCATGGCTGAGTGATATTCCATTGTACATAAGGACCACAACTTCTTTATCCATTCTTCTCTTTCCTGGGATGTTTAAGGTGTAACGAAGTGGAGGTTCTTGTCAACAGAGCAGCCCTAAACTTTGGGGTGCCTGTGTCTTGCTGATTTTTAGTTTTCCCAATTTATACGCCCATGAGTGGAAGTGCCCTATGCTCTCTAAGCTGAGTTTTTTAGATGTTTCAGGACACACCGTACACTTCTCCAGAGTGGCTGTTGGCAATTTACAGCCCGCCCATCAGCGTAGCAAGGCTCCCATTTCTCCATGGCCTGTCCTGCATTTCTGGTTTTGACACTTTATTCAGCATGGCCCTTTTGACCGATGGGAAGCGAGACTTCTTTGTAGCGCTGATTTGCCTTTCCAGGTTGCTTGGTTGGCCAAAAAGGGCGTATGCGTTTTTTCCTGAATATATTCAGGAAAAAACGCATACGCCCTTTTTGGCCAAGGGCATCATTGTCGAGGTTTTGCCGCTTTTCCTGTGCTTTAAAGGCGATTCGAATCTACCTCCTGAAATCGGTTTCCTGCAATTCTGCCTTGCTTTCAAATCCTCTTCGTTGCCTTCCCTCCATATATTTGTGGACGAGAGTTATCATTTCTAACTCTGCAGGTTTGTGAATTGCAGTGCCCCTGAGCTCCATTTTTCAACTCGCTTTCTTGGGAGCTGGCCGCAAAAGCGCAGGATTGCTTCAGGCCCTATTCTGGCTCCGGGCGGCAGGCTGAGCCTGTGGTTAATTCTGCTTCCTGATGGGAAAATAGAGTGACCTGTGCCTGTCCCAACACCTAGAGCTAGTCTCTCATTGGTTACCCCTCTTCCCGTTCATCCTCAGGACAAATTGCAACGTGTTCGGAACAGGAGGTTAAAGGTGCTGATTCTCCAAGGAGGGAAATTGCTAGTAAAGCGGCTGGAATGTCGAACCGGAGCACAAGGAGATGAGAAATGAGGTGCGTTTTAGAAACCTTTCCCGGTCACACGGTGTACCATCTTCTGGGTTTCTCGTGCATGTTTTCGACGTAGGACGATGCCCTTGAACCTGGAGATTTGGGACCCATGGGATGGGTACCACGCCGTATTACTTTACAGGGTCTGCGTTAGCTCACCCAACCTCACCAAACCTCTCAGCCCCAAGAGTGTCCTCCCTTATGTCTCAATCAGCTGTGGGTCTAGATATGGTCAATCCAGGTGGCATCGCAGCCCCTGAACGAATTTTGTAAGAATTTCTCTCTCTTTCACTGTCTTTGTTTCACGGGTTTTTAAAAGTAATTGATTTTTATAATAGGGTTTAGCTGCTTTGCACTGCTGTGTTTATGCCGCTTTACACCCACTTGACTCACTTACAGAGAGATATCAATACATAGGTTTTAAGATTCTTACTAGTCAGATATATTCTTGGGCGGTGAATAGGGGGCGTTGAGTCCAGTTCACTGAGCAAGGAGTAGGTCTGGTCTATTACATATTGGGTTTATGGAACGGTATCTGAGCTAATTTGAAACCCTTGTTTTATGCATCACCCCACCTCACCTTTCCCGTTAAGCAGCCATAGTGTGTTTTCTAAACGTGCGACTCTGTTCTGTTTTGTAATTCAGTTCAAGGGTAGCGGTTTTTACATTCCCTCTGTAAGTGATATCTTATGATAAGTGTCTTTTTCTGTGTGACTTATTTCACTTAGAATCGTCGTACCTAAATCCACTCATCATGCTGCTCCTAGCCTTATGACGTTGATTTCATGGCTGAGTGATATTCCATTGTACATAAGGACCACAACTTCTTTATCCATTCTTCTCTTTCCTGGGATGTTTAAGGTGTAACGAAGTGGAGGTTCTTGTCAACAGAGCAGCCCTAAACTTTGGGGTGCCTGTGTCTTGCTGATTTTTAGTTTTCCCAATTTATACGCCCATGAGTGGAAGTGCCCTATGCTCTCTAAGCTGAGTTTTTTAGATGTTTCAGGACACACCGTACACTTCTCCAGAGTGGCTGTTGGCAATTTACAGCCCGCCCATCAGCGTAGCAAGGCTCCCATTTCTCCATGGCCTGTCCTGCATTTCTGGTTTTGACACTTTATTCAGCATGGCCCTTTTGACCGATGGGAAGCGAGACTTCTTTGTAGCGCTGATTTGCCTTTCCAGGTTGCTTGGTTGGCCAAAAAGGGCGTATGCGTTTTTTCCTGAATATATTCAGGAAAAAACGCATACGCCCTTTTTGGCCAAGGGCATCATTGTCGAGGTTTTGCCGCTTTTCCTGTGCTTTAAAGGCGATTCGAATCTACCTCCTGAAATCGGTTTCCTGCAATTCTGCCTTGCTTTCAAATCCTCTTCGTAGCCTTCCCTCCATATATTTGTGGACGAGAGTTATCATTTCTAACTCTGCAGGTTTGTGAATTGCAGTGCCCCTGAGCTCCATTTTTCAACTCGCTTTCTTGGGAGCTGGCCGCAAAAGCGCAGGATTGCTTCAGGCCCTATTCTGGCTCCGGGCGGCAGGCTGAGCCTGTGGTTAATTCTGCTTCCTGATGGGAAAATAGAGTGACCTCTGCCTGTCCCAACACCTAGAGCTAGTCTCTCATTGGTTCCCCCTCTTCCCGTTCATCCTCAGGACAAATTGCAACGTGTACGGAACAGGAGGTTAAAGGTGCTGATTCTCCAAGGAGGGAGATTGCTAGTAAAGCGGCTGGAATGGCGAACCGGAGCACAAGGAGATGAGAAATGAGGTGCGTTTTAGAAACCTTTCCCGGTCACACGGTGTACCATCTTCTGGGTTTCTCGTGCATGTTTTCGACGTAGGAAGATGCCCTGGAACCTGGAGATTTGGGACCCATGGGATGGGTACCACGCCGTATTACTTTAAAGGGTCTGCGTTAGCTCACCCAACCTCACCAAACCTCTCAGCCCCAAGAGTGTCCACCCTTATGTCTCAATCAGCTGTGGGTCTAGATATGGTCAATCCAGGTGGCATCGCAGCCCCTGAACGAATTTTGTAAGAATTTCTCTCTCTTTCACTGTCTTTGTTTCACGGGTTTTTAAAAGTAATTGATTTTTATAATAGGGTTTAGCTGCTTTGCACTGCTGTGTTTATGCCGCTTTACACCCACTTGACTCACTTACAGAGAGATATCAATACATAGGTTTTAAGATTCTTACTAGTCAGATATATTCCTGGGCGGTGAATAGGGGTTGTTGAGTCCAGTTCACTGAGCAAGGAGTAGGTCTTGTCTATTACATATTGGGTTTATGGAACGGTATCTGAGCTAATTTGAAACCCTTGTTTTATGCATCACCCCACCTCACCTTTCCCGTTAAGCAGCCATAGTGTGTTTTCTAAACGTGCGACTCTGTTCTGTTTTGTAATTCAGTTCAAGGGTAGCGGTTTTTACATTCTCTCTGTAAGTGATATCTTATGATAAGTGTCTTTTTCTGTGTGACTTATTTCACTTAGAATCGTCGTACCTAAATCCACTCATCATGCTGCTCCTAGCCTTATGACGTTGATTTCATGGCTGAGTGATATTCCATTGTACATAAGGACCACAACTTCTTTATCCATTCTTCTCTTTCCTGGGATGTTTAAGGTGTAACGAAGTGGAGGTTCTTGTCAACAGAGCAGCCCTAAACTTTGGGGTGCCTGTGTCTTGCTGATTTTTAGTTTTCCCAATTTATACGCCCATGAGTGGAAGTGCCCTATGCTCTCTAAGCTGAGTTTTTTAGATGTTTCAGGACACACCGTACACTTCTCCAGAGTGGCTGTTGGCAATTTACAGCCCGCCCATCAGCGTAGCAAGGCTCCCATTTCTCCATGGCCTGTCCTGCATTTCTGGTTTTGACACTTTATTCAGCATGGCCCTTTTGACCGATGGGAAGCGAGACTTCTTTGTAGCGCTGATTTGCCTTTCCAGGTTGCTTGGTTGGCCAAAAAGGGCGTATGCGTTTTTTCCTGAATATATTCAGGAAAAAACGCATACGCCCTTTTTGGCCAAGGGCATCATTGTCGAGGTTTTGCCGCTTTTCCTGTGCTTTAAAGGCGATTCGAATCTACCTCCTGAAATCGGTTTCCTGCAATTCTGCCTTGCTTTCAAATCCTCTTCGTTGCCTTCCCTCCATATATTTGTGGACGAGAGTTATCATTTCTAACTCTGCAGGTTTGTGAATTGCAGTGCCCCTGAGCTCCATTTTTCAACTCGCTTTCTTGGGAGCTGGCCGCAAAAGCGCAGGATTGCTTCAGGCCCTATTCTGGCTCCGGGCGGCAGGCTGAGCCTGTGGTTAATTCTGCTTCCTGATGGGAAAATAGAGTGACCTGTGCCTGTCCCAACACCTAGAGCTAGTCTCTCATTGGTTACCCCTCTTCCCGTTCATCCTCAGGACAAATTGCAACGTGTTCGGAACAGGAGGTTAAAGGTGCTGATTCTCCAAGGAGGGAAATTGCTAGTAAAGCGGCTGGAATGTCGAACCGGAGCACAAGGAGATGAGAAATGAGGTGCGTTTTAGAAACCTTTCCCGGTCACACGGTGTACCATCTTCTGGGTTTCTCGTGCATGTTTTCGACGTAGGACGATGCCCTTGAACCTGGAGATTTGGGACCCATGGGATGGGTACCACGCCGTATTACTTTACAGGGTCTGCGTTAGCTCACCCAACCTCACCAAACCTCTCAGCCCCAAGAGTGTCCTCCCTTATGTCTCAATCAGCTGTGGGTCTAGATATGGTCAATCCAGGTGGCATCGCAGCCCCTGAACGAATTTTGTAAGAATTTCTCTCTCTTTCACTGTCTTTGTTTCACGGGTTTTTAAAAGTAATTGATTTTTATAATAGGGTTTAGCTGCTTTGCACTGCTGTGTTTATGCCGCTTTACACCCACTTGACTCACTTACAGAGAGATATCAATACATAGGTTTTAAGATTCTTACTAGTCAGATATATTCTTGGGCGGTGAATAGGGGGCGTTGAGTCCAGTTCACTGAGCAAGGAGTAGGTCTGGTCTATTACATATTGGGTTTATGGAACGGTATCTGAGCTAATTTGAAACCCTTGTTTTATGCATCACCCCACCTCACCTTTCCCGTTAAGCAGCCATAGTGTGTTTTCTAAACGTGCGACTCTGTTCTGTTTTGTAATTCAGTTCAAGGGTAGCGGTTTTTACATTCCCTCTGTAAGTGATATCTTATGATAAGTGTCTTTTTCTGTGTGACTTATTTCACTTAGAATCGTCGTACCTAAATCCACTCATCATGCTGCTCCTAGCCTTATGACGTTGATTTCATGGCTGAGTGATATTCCATTGTACATAAGGACCACAACTTCTTTATCCATTCTTCTCTTTCCTGGGATGTTTCAGGTGTAACGAAGTGGAGGTTCTTGTCAACAGAGCAGCCCTAAACTTTGGGGTGCCTGTGTCTTGCTGATTTTTAGTTTTCCCAATTTATACGCCCATGAGTGGAAGTGCCCTATGCTCTCTAAGCTGAGTTTTTTAGATGTTTCAGGACACACCGTACACTTCTCCAGAGTGGCTGTTGGCAATTTACAGCCCGCCCATCAGCGTAGCAAGGCTCCCATTTCTCCATGGCCTGTCCTGCATTTCTGGTTTTGACACTTTATTCAGCATGGCCCTTTTGACCGATGGGAAGCGAGACTTCTTTGTAGCGCTGATTTGCCTTTCCAGGTTGCTTGGTTGGCCAAAAAGGGCGTATGCGTTTTTTCCTGAATATATTCAGGAAAAAACGCATACGCCCTTTTTGGCCAAGGGCATCATTGTCGAGGTTTTGCCGCTTTTCCTGTGCTTTAAAGGCGATTCGAATCTACCTCCTGAAATCGGTTTCCTGCAATTCTGCCTTGCTTTCAAATCCTCTTCGTAGCCTTCCCTCCATATATTTGTGGACGAGAGTTATCATTTCTAACTCTGCAGGTTTGTGAATTGCAGTGCCCCTGAGCTCCATTTTTCAACTCGCTTTCTTGGGAGCTGGCCGCAAAAGCGCAGGATTGCTTCAGGCCCTATTCTGGCTCCGGGCGGCAGGCTGAGCCTGTGGTTAATTCTGCTTCCTGATGGGAAAATAGAGTGACCTCTGCCTGTCCCAACACCTAGAGCTAGTCTCTCATTGGTTCCCCCTCTTCCCGTTCATCCTCAGGACAAATTGCAACGTGTACGGAACAGGAGGTTAAAGGTGCTGATTCTCCAAGGAGGGAGATTGCTAGTAAAGCGGCTGGAATGGCGAACCGGAGCACAAGGAGATGAGAAATGAGGTGCGTTTTAGAAACCTTTCCCGGTCACACGGTGTACCATCTTCTGGGTTTCTCGTGCATGTTTTCGACGTAGGAAGATGCCCTTGAACCTGGAGATTTGGGACCCATGGGATGGGTACCACGCCGTATTACTTTAAAGGGTCTGCGTTAGCTCACCCAACCTCACCAAACCTCTCAGCCCCAAGAGTGTCCACCCTTATGTCTCAATCAGCTGTGGGTCTAGATATGGTCAATCCAGGTGGCATCGCAGCCCCTGAACGAATTTTGTAAGAATTTCTCTCTCTTTCACTGTCTTTGTTTCACGGGTTTTTAAAAGTAATTGATTTTTATAATAGGGTTTAGCTGCTTTGCACTGCTGTGTTTATGCCGCTTTACACCCACTTGACTCACTTACAGAGAGATATCAATACATAGGTTTTAAGATTCTTACTAGTCAGATATATTCCTGGGCGGTGAATAGGGGTTGTTGAGTCCAGTTCACTGAGCAAGGAGTAGGTCTTGTCTATTACATATTGGGTTTATGGAACGGTATCTGAGCTAATTTGAAACCCTTGTTTTATGCATCACCCCACCTCACCTTTCCCGTTAAGCAGCCATAGTGTGTTTTCTAAACGTGCGACTCTGTTCTGTTTTGTAATTCAGTTCAAGGGTAGCGGTTTTTACATTCTCTCTGTAAGTGATATCTTATGATAAGTGTCTTTTTCTGTGTGACTTATTTCACTTAGAATCGTCGTACCTAAATCCACTCATCATGCTGCTCCTAGCCTTATGACGTTGATTTCATGGCTGAGTGATATTCCATTGTACATAAGGACCACAACTTCTTTATCCATTCTTCTCTTTCCTGGGATGTTTAAGGTGTAACGAAGTGGAGGTTCTTGTCAACAGAGCAGCCCTAAACTTTGGGGTGCCTGTGTCTTGCTGATTTTTAGTTTTCCCAATTTATACGCCCATGAGTGGAAGTGCCCTATGCTCTCTAAGCTGAGTTTTTTAGATGTTTCAGGACACACCGTACACTTCTCCAGAGTGGCTGTTGGCAATTTACAGCCCGCCCATCAGCGTAGCAAGGCTCCCATTTCTCCATGGCCTGTCCTGCATTTCTGGTTTTGACACTTTATTCAGCATGGCCCTTTTGACCGATGGGAAGCGAGACTTCTTTGT
>NW_028121542.1:0-13362 GCF_965194805.1 Balaenoptera borealis
TGGCCCTTTTGACCGATGGGAAGCGAGACTTATTTGTAGCGCTGATTTGCCTTTCCAGGTTGCTTGGTTGGCCAAAAAGGGCGTATGCGTTTTTTCCTGAATATATTCAGGAAAAAACGCATACGCCCTTTTTGGCCAAGGGCATCATTGCCAACGTTTTGCCGCTTTTCATGTGCTTTAAAGGCGATTCGTATCTACCTCCTGAAATCTGTTTCCTGCAATTCTGCCTTGATTTCAAATCCTCTTCTTTGCCTTCCCTCAATATATTTGTGGACAAGAGTTATCATTTATAACTCTGCAGGTTTGTGAATTGCAGTGCCCTGAACCTCCATTTTACAACTCGTTTTTATGGGAGCTGGCCGCAAAATCGCAGAATGGCTTCAGGCCCTGTTCTGGTTCCGGGGGGCAGGCTGAGCCTGTGGTTAATTCTTCTTTCTGATGGGAAAATAGAGTGACCTGTGCCTGTCCCAACACCAAGAGCTAGTCTCTCGTTGGTTCCACGTCTTCCCGTTTACCCTCAGGACAAATTGCAACCTGTACGGAACAGGAGGTTAAAGGTGCTGATGCTCCAAGTAGGGAGCTTGCTAGTAAAGCGGCTGGAATGGCGAACCCGGGCACAAGGAGATGAGAAATGAGGTGCGTTTTAGAAACCTTTCCCCATCACACGGTGTACCATCTTCTGGGTTTCTCATGCATGTTTTTGATGTAGGAAGATGCCCTTGAACCTGGAGATTTGGGACCCATGCGATGGGTACCACGCAGTATTACTTTAAAGGGTCTGCGTTTGCTCACCCAACCTCACCAAACCTCTCATCCCCAAGAGTATCCACCCTTATGTCTCATCCAGCTGTGGGTCTAGATATGGTCAATCCAGGTTGCATCACAGCCCCTGAACGCATTGTGTAAGAATTTCTCTCTCTTTCACTGTCTTTGTTTCATGGGTGTTTCAAAGTAATTTATTTTTATAATGGGGTTTAGCTGCTTTTCACTGCTGTGTTTATGCCGCTTTACACCCACTTGACACACTAACAGAGAGATATCAATACATAGGTTTTACGATTATTACTAGTCAGATATATTCTTGTGCGGTGAATAGGGCGTGTTGAGTCCAGTTCTCTGAGCAAGGAGTAGGTCTTGTCTATTACATATTGGGTTTATGGAATGGTATCTGAGCTAATTTGATACCCTTTTTTTATGTATCACCCCACCTCACCTTTCCCGTTAAGCAGCCATAGTGTGTTTTCTGCATGTGTGACTCTGTTCTGTTTTGTAATTCAGTTCAAGTGTAACGGTTTTTACATTCCCTCTATCAGTGATACCTTATGAGAAGTGTCCTTTTCTGTGTGACTTATTTCACTTAGAATCGTTGTACCTAAATCCACTCATCATGCTGCTACTAACCTTACGACATTGATTTCCTGGCTGAGTGATATTCCATTGTACATAAGGACCACAACTTCTTTATCCATTTTTCTCTTTCCTGGGATATTTAAGGTGGAATGAAGTGGAGGTCCTGGTCAACAGAGCAGCCCTAAACTTTGGGGTGCTTGTGTCTTGCTGATTTTTAATTTTCCCAATTTATACCCCCATGAGTGGAAGTGCCCTATGCTCTCTAAGCTGTGTTTTTCAGATGTTTCAGGACTCACCGGACACTTCTCCGGAGTGGCTCTTGGCAATTTACATCCCGCCCATCAGTGTAGCAAGGCTCCCATTTCTCCATGGCCTGTCCTGCATTTCTGGTTTTGACACTTTTTTCAGCATGGCCCTTTTGACCGATGGGAAGCGAGACTTCTTTGTAGCGCTGATTTGCATTTCCAGGTTGCTTGGTTGGCCAAAAAGGGCGTATGCGATTTTTCCTGAATATATTCAGGAAAAAACGCATACGCCCTTTTTGGCCAAGGGCATCATTGTCAACGTTTTGCCGCTTTTCATGTGCTTTAAAGGCGATTCGTATCTACCTCCTGAAATCTGTTTCCTGCAATTCTGCCTTGATTTCAAATCCTATTCTTTGCCTTCCCTCAATATATTTGTGGACGAGAGTTATCATTAATAATTCTGCAGGTTTGTGAATTGCAGTGCCCTGAACCTCCATTTAACAACTCGTTTTTATGGGAGCTGGCCGCAAAATCGCAGAATGGCTTCAGGCCCTGTTCTGGTTCCGGGGGGCAGGCTGAGCCTGTGATTAATTCTTCTTTCTGATGGGAAAATAGAGTGACCTGTGCCTGTCCCAACACCAAGAGCTAGTCTCTCGTTGGTTCCACGTCTTCCCGTTTATCCTCAGGACAAATTGCAACCTGTATGGAACAGGAGGTTAAAGGTGCTGATGCTCCAAGTAGGGAGCTTGCTAGTAAAGCGGCTGGAATGGTGAACCCGGGCACAAGGAGATGAGAAATGAGGTGCGTTTTAGAAACCTTTCCCCATCACACGGTGTACCATCTTCTGGGTTTCTCATGCATGTTTTTGATGTAGGAAGATGCCCTTGAACCTGGAGATTTGGGACCCATGCGATGGGTACCACGCAGTATTCCTTTAAAGGGTCTGCGTTTGCTCACCCAACCTCACCAAACCTCTCAGCCCCAAGAGTGTCCACCCTTATGTCTCATCCAGCTGTGCGTCTAGATATGGTCAATCCAGGTTGCATCACAGCCCCTGAACGCATTGTGTAAGAATTTCTCTCTCTTTCACTGTCTTTGTTTCATGGGTGTTTCAAAGTAATTTATTTTTATAATGGGGTTTAGCTGCTTTTCACTGCTGTGTTTATGCCGCTTTACACCCACTTGACACACTAACAGAGAGATATCAATACATAGGTTTTACGATTATTATTAGTCAGATATATTCTTGTGCAGTGAATAGGGCGTGCTGAGTCCAGTTCTCTGAGCAAGGAGTAGGTCTTGTCTATTACATATTGGGTTTATGGAACGGTATCTGAGCTAATTTGATACCCTTGTTTTATGTATCACCCCACCTCACCTTTCCCGTTAAGCAGCCATAGTGTGTTTTCTGCATGTGTGACTCTGTTCTGTTTTGTAATTCAGTTCAAGTGTAACGGTTTTTACATTCCCTCTATCAGTGATACCTTATGACAAGTGTCCTTTTCTGTGTGACTTATTTCACTTAGAATCGTCGTACCTAAATCCACTCATCATGCTGCTACTAACCTTACGACATTGATTTCATGGCTGAGTGATATTCCATTGTACATAAGGACCACAACTTCTTTATCCATTTTTCTCTTTCCTGGGATATTGAAGGTGGAATGAAGTGGAGGTCCTGGTCAACAGAGCAGCCCTAAACTTTGGGGTGCTTGTGTCTTGCTGATTTTTAATTTTCCCAATTTATACCCCCATGAGTGGAAGTGCCCTATGCTCTCTAAGCTGTGTTTTTCAGATGTTTCAGGACTCACCGGACACTTCTCCGGAGTGGCTTTTGGCAATTTACATACCGCCCATCAGTGTAGCAAGGCTCCCATTTCTCCATGGCCTGTCCTGCATTTCTGGTTTTGACACTTTTTTCAGCATGGCCCTTTTGACCGATGGGAAGCGAGACTTATTTGTAGCGCTGATTTGCCTTTCCAGGTTGCTTGGTTGGCCAAAAAGGGCGTATGCGTTTTTTCCTGAATATATTCAGGAAAAAACGCATACGCCCTTTTTGGCCAAGGGCATCATTGTCAACGTTTTGCCGCTTTTCATGTGCTTTAAAGGCGATTCGTATCTACCTCCTGAAATCTGTTTCCTGCAATTCTGCCTTGATTTCAAATCCTCTTCTTTGCCTTCCCTCAATATATTTGTGGACGAGAGTTATCATTAATAACTCTGCAGGTTTGTGAATTGCAGTGCCCTGAACCTCCATTTTACAACTCGTTTTTATGGGAGCTGGCCGCAAAATCGCAGAATGGCTTCAGGCCCTGTTCTGGTTCCGGGGGGCAGGCTGAGCCTGTGGTTAATTCTTCTTTCTGATGGGAAAATAGAGTGACCTGTGCCTGTCCCAACACCAAGAGATAGTCTCTCGTTGGTTCCACGTCTTCCCGTTTATCCTCAGGACAAATTACAACCTCTACGGAACAGGAGGTTAAAGGTGCTGATGCTCCAAGTAGGGAGCTTGCTAGTAAAGCGGCTGGAATGGCGAACCCGGGCACAAGGAGATGAGAAATGAGGTGCGTTTTAGAAACCTTTCCCCATCACACGGTGTACCATCTTCTGGGTTTCTCATGCATGTTTTTGATGTAGGAAGATGCCCTTGAACCTGGAGATTTGGGACCCATGCGATGGGTACCACGCAGTATTACTTTAAAGGGTCTGCGTTTGCTCACCCCACCTCACCAAAACTCTCAGCCCCAAGAGTGTCCACCCTTATGTCTCATCCAGCTGTGCGTCTAGATATGGTCAATCCAGGTTGCATCACAGCTCCTGAACGCATTGTGTAAGAATTTCTCTCTCTTTCACTGTCTTTGTTTCATGGGTGTTTCAAAGTAATTTATTTTTATAATGGGGTTTAGCTGCTTTTCACTGCTGTGTTTATGCCGCTTTACACCCACTTGACACACTAACAGAGAGATATCAATACATAGGTTTTACGATTATTATTAGTCAGATATATTCTTGTGCGGTGAATAGGGCGTGTTGAGTCCAGTTCTCTGAGCAAGGAGTAGGTCTTGTCTATTACATATTGGGTTTATGGAACGGTATCTGAGCTAATTTGATACCCTTGTTTTATGTATCACCCCACCTCACCTTTCCCGTTAAGCAGCCATAGTGTGTTTTCTGCATGTGTGACTCTGTTCTGTTTTGTAATTCAGTTCAAGTGTAACGGTTTTTACATTCCCTCTATCAGTGATACCTTATGAGAAGTGTCCTTTTCTGTGTGACTTATTTCACTTAGAATCGTCGTACCTAAATCCACTCATCATGCTGCTACTAACCTTACGACATTGATTTCATGGCTGAGTGGTATTCCATTGTACATAAGGACCACAACTTCTTTATCCATTTTTCTCTTTCCTGGGATATTTAAGGTGGAATGAAGTGGAGGTCCTGGTCAACAGAGCAGCCCTAAACTTTGGGGTGCTTGTGTCTTGCTGATTTTTAATTTTCCCAATTTATACCCCCATGAGTGGAAGTGCCCTATGCTCTCTAAGCTGTGTTTTTCAGATGTTTCAGGACTCACCGGACACTTCTCCGGAGTGGCTCTTGGCAATTTACATCCCGCCCATCAGTGTAGCAAGGCTCCCATTTCTCCATGGCCTGTCCTGCATTTCTGGTTTTGACACTTTTTTCAGCATGGCCCTTTTGACCGATGGGAAGCGAGACTTCTTTGTAGCGCTGATTTGCATTTCCAGGTTGCTTGGTTGGCCAAAAAGGGCGTATGCGATTTTTCCTGAATATATTCAGGAAAAAACGCATACGCCCTTTTTGGCCAAGGGCATCATTGTCAACGTTTTGCCGCTTTTCATGTGCTTTAAAGGCGATTCGTATCTACCTCCTGAAATCTGTTTCCTGCAATTCTGCCTTGATTTCAAATCCTCTTCTTTGCCTTCCCTCAATATATTTGTGGACGAGAGTTATCATTAATAACTCTGCAGGTTTGTGAATTGCAGTGCCCTGAACCTCCATTTTACAACTCGTTTTTATGGGAGCTGGCCGCAAAATCGCAGAATGGCTTCAGGCCCTGTTCTGGTTCCGGGGGGCAGGCTGAGCCTGTGGTTAATTCTTCTTTCTGATGGGAAAATAGAGTGACCTGTGCCTGTCCCAACACCAAGAGCTAGTCTCTCGTTGGTTCCACGTCTTCCCGTTTATCCTCAGGACAAATTGCAACCTGTATGGAACAGGAGGTTAAAGGTGCTGATGCTCCAAGTAGGGAGCTTGCTAGTAAAGCGGCTGGAATGGTGAACCCGGGCACAAGGAGATGAGAAATGAGGTGCGTTTTAGAAACCTTTCCCCATCACACGGTGTACCATCTTCTGGGTTTCTCATGCATGTTTTTGATGTAGGAAGATGCCCTTGAACCTGGAGATTTGGGACCCATGCGATGGGTACCACGCAGTATTCCTTTAAAGGGTCTGCGTTTGCTCACCCAACCTCACCAAACCTCTCAGCCCCAAGAGTGTCCACCCTTATGTCTCATCCAGCTGTGCGTCTAGATATGGTCAATCCAGGTTGCATCACAGCCCCTGAACGCATTGTGTAAGAATTTCTCTCTCTTTCACTGTCTTTGTTTCATGGGTGTTTCAAAGTAATTTATTTTTATAATGGGGTTTAGCTGCTTTTCACTGCTGTGTTTATGCCGCTTTACACCCACTTGACACACTAACAGAGAGATATCAATACATAGGTTTTACGATTATTATTAGTCAGATATATTCTTGTGCGGTGAATAGGGCGTGTTGAGTCCAGTTCTCTGAGCAAGGAGTAGGTCTTGTCTATTACATATTGGGTTTATGGAACGGTATCTGAGCTAATTTGATACCCTTGTTTTATGTATCACCCCACCTCACCTTTCCCGTTAAGCAGCCATAGTGTGTTTTCTGCATGTGTGACTCTGTTCTGTTTTGTAATTCAGTTCAAGTGTAACGGTTTTTACATTCCCTCTATCAGTGATACCTTATGAGAAGTGTCCTTTTCTGTGTGACTTATTTCACTTAGAATCGTCGTACCTAAATCCACTCATCATGCTGCTACTAACCTTACGACATTGATTTCCTGGCTGAGTGATATTCCATTGTACATAAGGACCACAACTTCTTTATCCATTTTTCTCTTTCCTGGGATATTTAAGGTGGAATGAAGTGGAGGTCCTGGTCAACAGAGCAGCCCTAAACTTTGGGGTGCTTGTGTCTTGCTGATTTTTAATTTTCCCAATTTATACCCCCATGAGTGGAAGTGCCCTATGCTCTCTAAGCTGTGTTTTTCAGATGTTTCAGGACTCACCGGACACTTCTCCGGAGTGGCTCTTGGCAATTTACATCCCGCCCATCAGTGTAGCAAGGCTCCCATTTCTCCATGGCCTGTCCTGCATTTCTGGTTTTGACACTTTTTTCAGCATGGCCCTTTTGACCGATGGGAAGCGAGACTTCTTTGTAGCGCTGATTTGCATTTCCAGGTTGCTTGGTTGGCCAAAAAGGGCGTATGCGATTTTTCCTGAATATATTCAGGAAAAAACGCATACGCCCTTTTTGGCCAAGGGCATCATTGTCAACGTTTTGCCGCTTTTCATGTGCTTTAAAGGCGATTCGTATCTACCTCCTGAAATCTGTTTCCTGCAATTCTGCCTTGATTTCAAATCCTATTCTTTGCCTTCCCTCAATATATTTGTGGACGAGAGTTATCATTAATAATTCTGCAGGTTTGTGAATTGCAGTGCCCTGAACCTCCATTTAACAACTCGTTTTTATGGGAGCTGGCCGCAAAATCGCAGAATGGCTTCAGGCCCTGTTCTGGTTCCGGGGGGCAGGCTGAGCCTGTGATTAATTCTTCTTTCTGATGGGAAAATAGAGTGACCTGTGCCTGTCCCAACACCAAGAGCTAGTCTCTCGTTGGTTCCACGTCTTCCCGTTTATCCTCAGGACAAATTGCAACCTGTATGGAACAGGAGGTTAAAGGTGCTGATGCTCCAAGTAGGGAGCTTGCTAGTAAAGCGGCTGGAATGGTGAACCCGGGCACAAGGAGATGAGAAATGAGGTGCGTTTTAGAAACCTTTCCCCATCACACGGTGTACCATCTTCTGGGTTTCTCATGCATGTTTTTGATGTAGGAAGATGCCCTTGAACCTGGAGATTTGGGACCCATGCGATGGGTACCACGCAGTATTCCTTTAAAGGGTCTGCGTTTGCTCACCCAACCTCACCAAACCTCTCAGCCCCAAGAGTGTCCACCCTTATGTCTCATCCAGCTGTGCGTCTAGATATGGTCAATCCAGGTTGCATCACAGCCCCTGAACGCATTGTGTAAGAATTTCTCTCTCTTTCACTGTCTTTGTTTCATGGGTGTTTCAAAGTAATTTATTTTTATAATGGGGTTTAGCTGCTTTTCACTGCTGTGTTTATGCCGCTTTACACCCACTTGACACACTAACAGAGAGATATCAATACATAGGTTTTACGATTATTATTAGTCAGATATATTCTTGTGCAGTGAATAGGGCGTGCTGAGTCCAGTTCTCTGAGCAAGGAGTAGGTCTTGTCTATTACATATTGGGTTTATGGAACGGTATCTGAGCTAATTTGATACCCTTGTTTTATGTATCACCCCACCTCACCTTTCCCGTTAAGCAGCCATAGTGTGTTTTCTGCATGTGTGACTCTGTTCTGTTTTGTAATTCAGTTCAAGTGTAACGGTTTTTACATTCCCTCTATCAGTGATACCTTATGACAAGTGTCCTTTTCTGTGTGACTTATTTCACTTAGAATCGTCGTACCTAAATCCACTCATCATGCTGCTACTAACCTTACGACATTGATTTCATGGCTGAGTGATATTCCATTGTACATAAGGACCACAACTTCTTTATCCATTTTTCTCTTTCCTGGGATATTGAAGGTGGAATGAAGTGGAGGTCCTGGTCAACAGAGCAGCCCTAAACTTTGGGGTGCTTGTGTCTTGCTGATTTTTAATTTTCCCAATTTATACCCCCATGAGTGGAAGTGCCCTATGCTCTCTAAGCTGTGTTTTTCAGATGTTTCAGGACTCACCGGACACTTCTCCGGAGTGGCTTTTGGCAATTTACATCCCGCCCATCAGTGTAGCAAGGCTCCCATTTCTCCATGGCCTGTCCTGCATTTCTGGTTTTGACACTTTTTTCAGCATGGCCCTTTTGACCGATGGGAAGCGAGACTTATTTGTAGCGCTGATTTGCCTTTCCAGGTTGCTTGGTTGGCCAAAAAGGGCGTATGCGTTTTTTCCTGAATATATTCAGGAAAAAACGCATACGCCCTTTTTGGCCAAGGGCATCATTGTCAACGTTTTGCCGCTTTTCATGTGCTTTAAAGGCGATTCGTATCTACCTCCTGAAATCTGTTTCCTGCAATTCTGCCTTGATTTCAAATCCTCTTCTTTGCCTTCCCTCAATATATTTGTGGACGAGAGTTATCATTAATAACTCTGCAGGTTTGTGAATTGCAGTGCCCTGAACCTCCATTTTACAACTCGTTTTTATGGGAGCTGGCCGCAAAATCGCAGAATGGCTTCAGGCCCTGTTCTGGTTCCGGGGGGCAGGCTGAGCCTGTGGTTAATTCTTCTTTCTGATGGGAAAATAGAGTGACCTGTGCCTGTCCCAACACCAAGAGCTAGTCTCTCGTTGGTTCCACGTCTTCCCGTTTATCCTCAGGACAAATTACAACCTCTACGGAACAGGAGGTTAAAGGTGCTGATGCTCCAAGTAGGGAGCTTGCTAGTAAAGCGGCTGGAATGGCGAACCCGGGCACAAGGAGATGAGAAATGAGGTGCGTTTTAGAAACCTTTCCCCATCACACGGTGTACCATCTTCTGGGTTTCTCATGCATGTTTTTGATGTAGGAAGATGCCCTTGAACCTGGAGATTTGGGACCCATGCGATGGGTACCACGCAGTATTACTTTAAAGGGTCTGCGTTTGCTCACCCAACCTCACCAAAACTCTCAGCCCCAAGAGTGTCCACCCTTATGTCTCATCCAGCTGTGCGTCTAGATATGGTCAATCCAGGTTGCATCACAGCTCCTGAACGCATTGTGTAAGAATTTCTCTCTCTTTCACTGTCTTTGTTTCATGGGTGTTTCAAAGTAATTTATTTTTATAATGGGGTTTAGCTGCTTTTCACTGCTGTGTTTATGCCGCTTTACACCCACTTGACACACTAACAGAGAGATATCAATACATAGGTTTTACGATTATTATTAGTCAGATATATTCTTGTGCGGTGAATAGGGCGTGTTGAGTCCAGTTCTCTGAGCAAGGAGTAGGTCTTGTCTATTACATATTGGGTTTATGGAACGGTATCTGAGCTAATTTGATACCCTTGTTTTATGTATCACCCCACCTCACCTTTCCCGTTAAGCAGCCATAGTGTGTTTTCTGCATGTGTGACTCTGTTCTGTTTTGTAATTCAGTTCAAGTGTAACGGTTTTTACATTCCCTCTATCAGTGATACCTTATGAGAAGTGTCCTTTTCTGTGTGACTTATTTCACTTAGAATCGTCGTACCTAAATCCACTCATCATGCTGCTACTAACCTTACGACATTGATTTCATGGCTGAGTGGTATTCCATTGTACATAAGGACCACAACTTCTTTATCCATTTTTCTCTTTCCTGGGATATTTAAGGTGGAATGAAGTGGAGGTCCTGGTCAACAGAGCAGCCCTCAACTTTGGGGTGCTTGTGTCTTGCTGATTTTTAATTTTCCCAATTTATACCCCCATGAGTGGAAGTGCCCTATGCTCTCTAAGCTGTGTTTTTCAGATGTTTCAGGACTCACCGGACACTTCTCCGGAGTGGCTCTTGGCAATTTACATCCCGCCCATCAGTGTAGCAAGGCTCCCATTTCTCCATGGCCTGTCCTGCATTTCTGGTTTTGACACTTTTTTCAGCATGGCCCTTTTGACCGATGGGAAGCGAGACTTCTTTGTAGCGCTGATTTGCATTTCCAGGTTGCTTGGTTGGCCAAAAAGGGCGTATGCGATTTTTCCTGAATATATTCAGGAAAAAACGCATACGCCCTTTTTGGCCAAGGGCATCATTGTCAACGTTTTGCCGCTTTTCATGTGCTTTAAAGGCGATTCGTATCTACCTCCTGAAATCTGTTTCCTGCAATTCTGCCTTGATTTCAAATCCTATTCTTTGCCTTCCCTCAATATATTTGTGGACGAGAGTTATCATTAATAACTCTGCAGGTTTGTGAATTGCAGTGCCCTGAACCTCCATTTTACAACTCGTTTTTATGGGAGCTGGCCGCAAAATCGCAGAATGGCTTCAGGCCCTGTTCTGGTTCCGGGGGGCAGGCTGAGCCTGTGATTAATTCTTCTTTCTGATGGGAAAATAGAGTGACCTGTGCCTGTCCCAACACCAAGAGCTAGTCTCTCGTTGGTTCCACGTCTTCCCGTTTATCCTCAGGACAAATTGCAACCTGTATGGAACAGGAGGTTAAAGGTGCTGATGCTCCAAGTAGGGAGCTTGCTAGTAAAGCGGCTGGAATGGTGAACCCGGGCACAAGGAGATGAGAAATGAGGTGCGTTTTAGAAACCTTTCCCCATCACACGGTGTACCATCTTCTGGGTTTCTCATGCATGTTTTTGATGTAGGAAGATGCCCTTGAACCTGGAGATTTGGGACCCATGCGATGGGTACCACGCAGTATTCCTTTAAAGGGTCTGCGTTTGCTCACCCAACCTCACCAAACCTCTCAGCCCCAAGAGTGTCCACCCTTATGTCTCATCCAGCTGTGCGTCTAGATATGGTCAATCCAGGTTGCATCACAGCCCCTGAACGCATTGTGTAAGAATTTCTCTCTCTTTCACTGTCTTTGTTTCATGGGTGTTTCAAAGTAATTTATTTTTATAATGGGGTTTAGCTGCTTTTCACTGCTGTGTTTATGCCGCTTTACACCCACTTGACACACTAACAGAGAGATATCAATACATAGGTTTTACGATTATTATTAGTCAGATATATTCTTGTGCGGTGAATAGGGCGTGTTGAGTCCAGTTCTCTGAGCAAGGAGTAGGTCTTGTCTATTACATATTGGGTTTATGGAACGGTATCTGAGCTAATTTGATACCCTTGTTTTATGTATCACCCCACCTCACCTTTCCCGTTAAGCAGCCATAGTGTGTTTTCTGCATGTGTGACTCTGTTCTGTTTTGTAATTCAGTTCAAGTGTAACGGTTTTTACATTCCCTCTATCAGTGATACCTTATGAGAAGTGTCCTTTTCTGTGTGACTTATTTCACTTAGAATCGTCGTACCTAAATCCACTCATCATGCTGCTACTAACCTTACGACATTGATTTCCTGGCTGAGTGATATTCCATTGTACATAAGGACCACAACTTCTTTATCCATTTTTCTCTTTCCTGGGATATTTAAGGTGGAATGAAGTGGAGGTCCTGGTCAACAGAGCAGCCCTAAACTTTGGGGTGCTTGTGTCTTGCTGATTTTTAATTTTCCCAATTTATACCCCCATGAGTGGAAGTGCCCTATGCTCTCTAAGCTGTGTTTTTCAGATGTTTCAGGACTCACCGGACACTTCTCCGGAGTGGCTCTTGGCAATTTACATCCCGCCCATCAGTGTAGCAAGGCTCCCATTTCTCCATGGCCTGTCCTGCATTTCTGGTTTTGACACTTTTTTCAGCATGGCCCTTTTGACCGATGGGAAGCGAGACTTCTTTGTAGCGCTGATTTGCATTTCCAGGTTGCTTGGTTGGCCAAAAAGGGCGTATGCGATTTTTCCTGAATATATTCAGGAAAAAACGCATACGCCCTTTTTGGCCAAGGGCATCATTGTCAACGTTTTGCCGCTTTTCATGTGCTTTAAAGGCGATTCGTATCTACCTCCTGAAATCTGTTTCCTGCAATTCTGCCTTGATTTCAAATCCTATTCTTTGCCTTCCCTCAATATATTTGTGGACGAGAGTTATCATTAATAATTCTGCAGGTTTGTGAATTGCAGTGCCCTGAACCTCCATTTAACAACTCGTTTTTATGGGAGCTGGCCGCAAAATCGCAGAATGGCTTCAGGCCCTGTTCTGGTTCCGGGGGGCAGGCTGAGCCTGTGATTAATTCTTCTTTCTGATGGGAAAATAGAGTGACCTGTGCCTGTCCCAACACCAAGAGCTAGTCTCTCGTTGGTTCCACGTCTTCCCGTTTATCCTCAGGACAAATTGCAACCTGTATGGAACAGGAGGTTAAAGGTGCTGATGCTCCAAGTAGGGAGCTTGCTAGTAAAGCGGCTGGAATGGTGAACCCGGGCACAAGGAGATGAGAAATGAGGTGCGTTTTAGAAACCTTTCCCCATCACACGGTGTACCATCTTCTGGGTTTCTCATGCATGTTTTTGATGTAGGAAGATGCCCTTGAACCTGGAGATTTGGGACCCATGCGATGGGTACCACGCAGTATTCCTTTAAAGGGTCTGCGTTTGCTCACCCAACCTCACCAAACCTCTCAGCCCCAAGAGTGTCCACCCTTATGTCTCATCCAGCTGTGCGTCTAGATATGGTCAATCCAGGTTGCATCACAGCCCCTGAACGCATTGTGTAAGAATTTCTCTCTCTTTCACTGTCTTTGTTTCATGGGTGTTTCAAAGTAATTTATTTTTATAATGGGGTTTAGCTGCTTTTCACTGCTGTGTTTATGCCGCTTTACACCCACTTGACACACTAACAGAGAGATATCA
>NW_028121541.1:0-13229 GCF_965194805.1 Balaenoptera borealis
TGGCAATCCTGCACTCCAACAATATTTACCATAGCCAACACTTGGAAGCAATGAAAATGTCCATCAACCGAGGAATGCACAAAGTAGAAGTGGTCCACGTACACAGTGGAAAATTACTCCAATAAAAAATAAAAATTAAATGTAACAATCCAACAAAAGTAAGGAGACATCAGCTTGTGTGGGTTTGTCCGGGCACACTCCACTCTAATTTATAACCGAGAAACACCACAGGCCGCAAGGGCTTTTCCCTAGTTACCAGGGTGGGGGACATAGAAAGGCTGCCGCCCTCTGGCAGTTACCTGCAAAAGCAGCTTTAAAGCCTGTGCTAATGGTCACTTCATAGGAACAAGTACTGCAGAACTGTAAATGAAACAGGCCCTCAAAATGTCTTGAGGGAGGTAAAGGCCAAAACATTTCAAAATATGACACATACTTAAAGAGAACACTTTGAAGAACTAAGGGGTAATCACAGCTTGAAACATAGAAAAGGACATGCCTTAAAGCTCAATTTCAACAGATTATGTGGCACATTCGAATTCAACCACAGAGAGGTATCAGCTCACACTTGTCAGAATAACCATCAGCAAGAAAACTACAAACAATAAATGCTGAAAGTGTTGTGGAGAAATGCATACCCTCAACTTCAAAGGGGACGTAACTTGGAAAGGGCCACGAATGAGAACAGAATGGAGGTGCCTTAAAAAGGTAAACATTGAGCTACTATATGATCCAGCAGGCCCACTCCTCGACGTAAAACCTAAGAAGAGAGAATTGGAAAGACACAGGCAGGCAAATCTGCACTGCACAGTATTACAATAGCCAAGATATGGAAGTAACCAAAAAGTCCACCAACAGATGGATGGACAAAGAAGAACTCCTCCATGTACAGATGGAATATTCGCTAGTGAAAAAAATGAAACAATGCCATTTGCAGCACCATAGATGAGTCTAGACGTAATCACGCCACGTGTAGTAAGTGAGAAAGCAAAAGACACATATCCTATCATATCACTTTTAAGAGTTACTTAAAAATTGATACCAATGAAGATATTTCCACAGAGAAAGGCAATCACAGATTCATTAAAAAACTTATGGTTCACCAAATAGAAAGGGATGAGGATTGGATACATTACCACATTGGGGTTAACAGAGATATACAAACCATGTGAAATATATAACCACCAAAGACGTACGGAAGACCAGGAGAAGACTACTCAACATTGTGTCATAACCTACATGGGAAAAGGATGCGAGGAAGAATAGATACATGTATATGTGGGAAAGAACCACATCTTGCACACCTAGAACAAACAAACCATTGTAATCATATTTGCTGGGATAAAAAATAAAAAGTAAATTACAAATATGAACAAGAAGTAATGAGACATAAACTTAAAGGGCTTTTCCCTGGCACATTCCATTCTAATTTACAACCTACAACACCACTTCCATTAAGGCTCTGTTTCCCTAGTAACCAAATATGGTAAAGGGGAAATGCTGCCACCTTGTGGCCGTTTCCTGCAAGAACAGCTTTAAACTCACAGCTAATGGTCACTTAACATTCCCAAGGACTCAGGGCTGTAAAGGACACCTGCCCTAAAAAATTGTGCTGAAGGAAGGAATGGACAAAACAATTCAAAACAGGCAAATATTTCAAGAAGAGAGTATGAAGAGTTAAGTTTTACTCACGTTCTTTTAAAAAAAAGGAAAATGGATAAAAGCTCAACCTCAGGGAGTGTTAGACCCATGCAATCTAATCTACAAAAAGTTTCAACTTACACCAGTTGACTTACCATCAGCAAAAAGTCAACAAACAATAAATGCTGAAGGGGTTTTAGAGAACTGTGTACACTCTACCTGCTGGTGAGACGTGAAGGGGTAACAGCCAATAATGAGAACAGAAAGGAGCTGTGTTTAAAAGTAAAACTGCAGGCACCATTCAATGCAGCAGGCGCACCATTGGACCTCTCACCTGAGAAGACAAGAATCGAGAAGACACAGGCCGCAAAAGCTGCAGTGCAGCCTTATTCACAATAGCCAAGACAGTGGAGCAATCAAAATGTCCAACAACAGGTGAATGGATAAAGAAGAAGTGGTCCATGTACACAATGGAATAATAGCCATGGAAAACAATGAACCACTGCTCTCTGAGGCACCACAAATGAGTCTGGAGATAATCACGAAACATGAGGTAAGTCGGAAAGCAAAAGACCTATAATCTATGATATCACTTATAGGCGTTATCTAATAACTGACACAAAGGAACATATTTCCACAGAGAAAGACACTCACAGACTTAGAAAACAAACTATGCTCATCTAAAAGGAAAGGTGGGGGGAATGGATAAATTAAGATTAGTGTTACTATATGTATACAAACACATATTATATCCATATCTCAAAAAGACCAACCATATAGCAAGGGAGGTCTGCGGAACCGTCAGTAACATTTTACATGGGAAGAGGATCTGTACTTGAATAGACATATATAATGTACAAACCAACCAGATGGTGTACACCTAGGACAAACAATATTCTAAGCTTTACCCCAATTAAAAAAAAATTTTAAAACCAAGAAGAAATAATGAGACATATACTTATGGGGCTTTCTCCATGCACATTCCAATGTAATTTACAAACTAGGAACACGACTTCCAGAAAGGCTCTGCTGCCCTAGTACCCAGATATGGGAATGGAGATATGCTGCCTGCTTGAGGCCACTTCCCACAACAGCAGATTTAAACCCATTGCTAAAGGTCACTAAATATTCACCAAACTTGCAGTTTGGTAAAAGACACCTGCTTTCTAAAAAAATTCTGGAGTGGAAAATCGACCAAAAATTTCAAAAGAGGGCAACCTTCCAAGAACACAATTTCAAGAGTTCTATTGTACTCCCAATTGTTTCCTTTTTTTTAACAGAAAAGAAAACGGTGGAGAAAAATGATGAGTTTTACGAATTTTCAAAGACATGCAAACCCAAATTACAAAAACCTACCAGCTCACAGCAGCCAGAAGGGCCATTAGCATAAATGCTGCAAACAATAAATGCTGAAGCGATTGTGGAGAAATGCGTACCCTGGATTCTAAGGGGGACGTGGTAAGAGCCACTAATGAAAACACAAAGAAGGTGCTTTGAAAAGGGAAACACGGTGCTACCAGTCAATCAATCACACCCACTGCTGGGCCTATCACCTGAGAAAATGAGAATCGAAAAGTCACAGCCTGGCAATCCTGCACTCCAACAATATTTACCATAGCCAACACTTGGAAGCAATGAAAATGTCCATCAACCGAGGAATGCACAAAGTAGAAGTGGTCCACGTACACAGTGGAAAATTACTCCAATAAAAAATAAAAATTAAATGTAACAATCCAACAAAAGTAAGGAGACATCAGCTTGTGTGGGTTTGTCCGGGCACACTCCACTCTAATTTATAACCGAGAAACACCACAGGCCGCAAGGGCTTTTCCCTAGTTACCAGGGTGGGGGACATAGAAAGGCTGCCGCCCTCTGGCAGTTACCTGCAAAAGCAGCTTTAAAGCCTGTGCTAATGGTCACTTCATAGGAACAAGTACTGCAGAACTGTAAATGAAACAGGCCCTCAAAATGTCTTGAGGGAGGTAAAGGCCAAAACATTTCAAAATATGACACATACTTAAAGAGAACACTTTGAAGAACTAAGGGGTAATCACAGCTTGAAACATAGAAAAGGACATGCCTTAAAGCTCAATTTCAACAGATTATGTGGCACATTCGAATTCAACCACAGAGAGGTATCAGCTCACACTTGTCAGAATAACCATCAGCAAGAAAACTACAAACAATAAATGCTGAAAGTGTTGTGGAGAAATGCATACCCTCAACTTCAAAGGGGACGTAACTTGGAAAGGGCCACGAATGAGAACAGAATGGAGGTGCCTTAAAAAGGTAAACATTGAGCTACTATATGATCCAGCAGGCCCACTCCTCGACGTAAAACCTAAGAAGAGAGAATTGGAAAGACACAGGCAGGCAAATCTGCACTGCACAGTATTACAATAGCCAAGATATGGAAGTAACCAAAAAGTCCACCAACAGATGGATGGACAAAGAAGAACTCCTCCATGTACAGATGGAATATTCGCTAGTGAAAAAAATGAAACAATGCCGTTTGCAGCACCATAGATGAGTCTAGACGTAATCACGCCACGTGTAGTAAGTGAGAAAGCAAAAGACACATATCCTATCATATCACTTTTAAGAGTTACTTAAAAATTGATACCAATGAAGATATTTCCACAGAGAAAGGCAATCACAGATTCATTAAAACACTTATGGTTCACCAAATAGAAAGGGATGAGGATTGGATACATTGCCACATTGGGGTTAACAGAGATATACAAACCATGTGAAATATATAACCACCAAAGACGTACGGAAGACCAGGAGAAGACTACTCAACATTGTGTCATAACCTACATGGGAAAAGGATGCGAGGAAGAATAGATACATGTATATGTGGGAAAGAACCACATCTTGCACACCTAGAACAAACAAACCATTGTAATCATATTTGCTGGGATAAAAAATAAAAAGTAAATTACAAATACGAACAAGAAGTAATGAGACATAAACTTAAAGGGCTTTTCCCTGGCACATTCCATTCTAATTTACAACCTACAACACCACTTCCATTAAGGCTCTGTTTCCCTAGTAACCAAATATGGTAAAGGGGAAATGCTGCCACCTTGTGGCCGTTTCCTGCAAGAACAGCTTTAAAATCACAGCTAATGGTCACTTAACATTCCCAAGGACTCAGGGCTGTAAAGGACACCTGCCCTAAAAAATTGTGCTGAAGGAAGGAATGGACAAAACAATTCAAAACAGGCAAATATTTCAAGAAGAGAGTATGAAGAGTTAAGTTTTACTCACGTTCTTTTAAAAAAAAGGAAAATGGATAAAAGCTCAACCTCAGGGAGTGTTAGACCCATGCAATCTAATCTACAAAAAGTTTCAACTTACACCAGTTGACTTACCATCAGCAAAAAGTCAACAAACAATAAATGCTGAAGGGGTTTTAGAGAACTGTGTACACTCTACCTGCTGGTGAGACGTGAAGGGGTAACAGCCAATAATGAGAACAGAAAGGAGCTGTGTTTAAAAGTAAAACTGCAGGCACCATTCAATGCAGCAGGCGCACCATTGGACCTCTCACCTGAGAAGACAAGAATCGAGAAGACACAGGCCGCAAAAGCTGCAGTGCAGCCTTATTCACAATAGCCAAGACAGTGGAGCAATCAAAATGTCCAACAACAGGTGAATGGATAAAGAAGAAGTGGTCCATGTACACAATGGAATAATAGCCATGGAAAACAATGAACCACTGCTCTCTGAGGCACCACAAATGAGTCTGGAGATAATCACGAAACATGAGGTAAGTCGGAAAGCAAAAGACCTATATTCTATGATATCACTTATAGGCGTTATCTAATAACTGACACAAAGGAACATATTTCCACAGAGAAAGACACTCACAGACTTAGAAAACAAACTATGCTCATCTAAAAGGAAAGGTGGGGGGAATGGATAAATTAAGATTAGTGTTAGTATATGTATACAAACACATATTATATCCATATCTCAAAAAGACCAACCATATAGCAAGGGAGGTCTGCGGAACCGTCAGTAACATTTTACATGGGAAGAGGATCTGTACTTGAATAGACATATATAATGTACAAACGAACCAGATGGTGTACACCTAGGACAAACAATATTCTAAGCTTTACCCCAATTAAAAAAAAATTTTAAAACCAAGAAGAAATAATGAGACATATACTTATGGGGCTTTCTCCATGCACATTCCAATGTAATTTACAAACTAGGAACATGACTTCCAGAAAGGCTCTGCTGCCCTAGTACCCAGATATGGGAATGGAGATATGCTGCCTGCTTGAGGCCACTTCCCACAACAGCAGATTTAAACCCATTGCTAAAGGTCACTAAATATTCACCAAACTTGCAGTTTGGTAAAAGACACCTGCTTTCTAAAAAAATTCTGGAGTGGAAAATCGACCAAAAATTTCAAAAGAGGGCAACCTTCCAAGAACACAATTTCAAGAGTTCTATTGTACTCCCAATTGTTTCCTTTTTTTTAACAGAAAAGAAAACGGTGGAGAAAAATGATGAGTTTTACGAATTTTCAAAGACATGCAAACCCAAATTACAAAAACCTACCAGCTCACAGCAGCCAGAAGGGCCATTAGCATAAATGCTGCAAACAATAAATGCTGAAGCGATTGTGGAGAAATGCGTACCCTGGATTCTAAGGGGGACGTGGTAAGAGCCACTAATGAAAACACAAAGAAGGTGCTTTGAAAAGGGAAACACGGTGCTACCAGTCAATCAATCACACCCACTGCTGGGCCTATCACCTGAGAAAATGAGAATCGAAAAGTCACAGCCTGGCAATCCTGCACTCCAACAATATTTACCATAGCCAACACTTGGAAGCAATGAAAATGTCCATCAACCGAGGAATGCACAAAGTAGAAGTGGTCCACGTACACAGTGGAAAATTACTCCAATAAAAAATAAAAATTAAATGTAACAATCCAACAAAAGTAAGGAGACATCAGCTTGTGTGGGTTTGTCCGGGCACACTCCACTCTAATTTATAACCGAGAAACACCACAGGCCGCAAGGGCTTTTCCCTAGTTACCAGGGTGGGGGACATAGAAAGGCTGCCGCCCTCTGGCAGTTACCTGCAAAAGCAGCTTTAAAGCCTGTGCTAATGGTCACTTCATAGGAACAAGTACTGCAGAACTGTAAATGAAACAGGCCCTCAAAATGTCTTGAGGGAGGTAAAGGCCAAAACATTTCAAAATATGACACATACTTAAAGAGAACACTTTGAAGAACTAAGGGGTAATCACAGCTTGAAACATAGAAAAGGACATGCCTTAAAGCTCAATTTCAACAGATTATGTGGCACATTCGAATTCAACCACAGAGAGGTATCAGCTCACACTTGTCAGAATAACCATCAGCAAGAAAACTACAAACAATAAATGCTGAAAGTGTTGTGGAGAAATGCATACCCTCAACTTCAAAGGGGACGTAACTTGGAAAGGGCCACGAATGAGAACAGAATGGAGGTGCCTTAAAAAGGTAAACATTGAGCTACTATATGATCCAGCAGGCCCACTCCTCGACGTAAAACCTAAGAAGAGAGAATTGGAAAGACACAGGCAGGCAAATCTGCACTGCACAGTATTACAATAGCCAAGATATGGAAGTAACCAAAAAGTCCACCAACAGATGGATGGACAAAGAAGAACTCCTCCATGTACAGATGGAATATTCGCTAGTGAAAAAAATGAAACAATGCCATTTGCAGCACCATAGATGAGTCTAGACGTAATCACGCCACGTGTAGTAAGTGAGAAAGCAAAAGACACATATCCTATCATATCACTTTTAAGAGTTACTTAAAAATTGATACCAATGAAGATATTTCCACAGAGAAAGGCAATCACAGATTCATTAAAAAACTTATGGTTCACCAAATAGAAAGGGATGAGGATTGGATACATTACCACATTGGGGTTAACAGAGATATACAAACCATGTGAAATATATAACCACCAAAGACGTACGGAAGACCAGGAGAAGACTACTCAACATTGTGTCATAACCTACATGGGAAAAGGATGCGAGGAAGAATAGATACATGTATATGTGGGAAAGAACCACATCTTGCACACCTAGAACAAACAAACCATTGTAATCATATTTGCTGGGATAAAAAATAAAAAGTAAATTACAAATATGAACAAGAAGTAATGAGACATAAACTTAAAGGGCTTTTCCCTGGCACATTCCATTCTAATTTACAACCTACAACACCACTTCCATTAAGGCTCTGTTTCCCTAGTAACCAAATATGGTAAAGGGGAAATGCTGCCACCTTGTGGCCGTTTCCTGCAAGAACAGCTTTAAACTCACAGCTAATGGTCACTTAACATTCCCAAGGACTCAGGGCTGTAAAGGACACCTGCCCTAAAAAATTGTGCTGAAGGAAGGAATGGACAAAACAATTCAAAACAGGCAAATATTTCAAGAAGAGAGTATGAAGAGTTAAGTTTTACTCACGTTCTTTTAAAAAAAAGGAAAATGGATAAAAGCTCAACCTCAGGGAGTGTTAGACCCATGCAATCTAATCTACAAAAAGTTTCAACTTACACCAGTTGACTTACCATCAGCAAAAAGTCAACAAACAATAAATGCTGAAGGGGTTTTAGAGAACTGTGTACACTCTACCTGCTGGTGAGACGTGAAGGGGTAACAGCCAATAATGAGAACAGAAAGGAGCTGTGTTTAAAAGTAAAACTGCAGGCACCATTCAATGCAGCAGGCGCACCATTGGACCTCTCACCTGAGAAGACAAGAATCGAGAAGACACAGGCCGCAAAAGCTGCAGTGCAGCCTTATTCACAATAGCCAAGACAGTGGAGCAATCAAAATGTCCAACAACAGGTGAATGGATAAAGAAGAAGTGGTCCATGTACACAATGGAATAATAGCCATGGAAAACAATGAACCACTGCTCTCTGAGGCACCACAAATGAGTCTGGAGATAATCACGAAACATGAGGTAAGTCGGAAAGCAAAAGACCTATAATCTATGATATCACTTATAGGCGTTATCTAATAACTGACACAAAGGAACATATTTCCACAGAGAAAGACACTCACAGACTTAGAAAACAAACTATGCTCATCTAAAAGGAAAGGTGGGGGGAATGGATAAATTAAGATTAGTGTTACTATATGTATACAAACACATATTATATCCATATCTCAAAAAGACCAACCATATAGCAAGGGAGGTCTGCGGAACCCTCAGTAACATTTTACATGGGAAGAGGATCTGTACTTGAATAGACATATATAATGTACAAACCAACCAGATGGTGTACACCTAGGACAAACAATATTCTAAGCTTTACCCCAATTAAAAAAAAATTTTAAAACCAAGAAGAAATAATGAGACATATACTTATGGGGCTTTCTCCATGCACATTCCAATGTAATTTACAAACTAGGAACACGACTTCCAGAAAGGCTCTGCTGCCCTAGTACCCAGATATGGGAATGGAGATATGCTGCCTGCTTGAGGCCACTTCCCACAACAGCAGATTTAAACCCATTGCTAAAGGTCACTAAATATTCACCAAACTTGCAGTTTGGTAAAAGACACCTGCTTTCTAAAAAAATTCTGGAGTGGAAAATCGACCAAAAATTTCAAAAGAGGGCAACCTTCCAAGAACACAATTTCAAGAGTTCTATTGTACTCCCAATTGTTTCCTTTTTTTAACAGAAAAGAAAACGGTGGAGAAAAATGATGAGTTTTACGAATTTTCAAAGACATGCAAACCCAAATTACAAAAACCTACCAGCTCACAGCAGCCAGAAGGGCCATTAGCATAAATGCTGCAAACAATAAATGCTGAAGCGATTGTGGAGAAATGCGTACCCTGGATTCTAAGGGGGACGTGGTAAGAGCCACTAATGAAAACACAAAGAAGGTGCTTTGAAAAGGGAAACACGGTGCTACCAGTCAATCAATCACACCCACTGCTGGGCCTATCACCTGAGAAAATGAGAATCGAAAAGTCACAGCCTGGCAATCCTGCACTCCAACAATATTTACCATAGCCAACACTTGGAAGCAATGAAAATGTCCATCAACCGAGGAATGCACAAAGTAGAAGTGGTCCACGTACACAGTGGAAAATTACTCCAATAAAAAATAAAAATTAAATGTAACAATCCAACAAAAGTAAGGAGACATCAGCTTGTGTGGGTTTGTCCGGGCACACTCCACTCTAATTTATAACCGAGAAACACCACAGGCCGCAAGGGCTTTTCCCTAGTTACCAGGGTGGGGGACATAGAAAGGCTGCCGCCCTCTGGCAGTTACCTGCAAAAGCAGCTTTAAAGCCTGTGCTAATGGTCACTTCATAGGAACAAGTACTGCAGAACTGTAAATGAAACAGGCCCTCAAAATGTCTTGAGGGAGGTAAAGGCCAAAACATTTCAAAATATGACACATACTTAAAGAGAACACTTTGAAGAACTAAGGGGTAATCACAGCTTGAAACATAGAAAAGGACATGCCTTAAAGCTCAATTTCAACAGATTATGTGGCACATTCGAATTCAACCACAGAGAGGTATCAGCTCACACTTGTCAGAATAACCATCAGCAAGAAAACTACAAACAATAAATGCTGAAAGTGTTGTGGAGAAATGCATACCCTCAACTTCAAAGGGGACGTAACTTGGAAAGGGCCACGAATGAGAACAGAATGGAGGTGCCTTAAAAAGGTAAACATTGAGCTACTATATGATCCAGCAGGCCCACTCCTCGACGTAAAACCTAAGAAGAGAGAATTGGAAAGACACAGGCAGGCAAATCTGCACTGCACAGTATTACAATAGCCAAGATATGGAAGTAACCAAAAAGTCCACCAACAGATGGATGGACAAAGAAGAACTCCTCCATGTACAGATGGAATATTCGCTAGTGAAAAAAATGAAACAATGCCGTTTGCAGCACCATAGATGAGTCTAGACGTAATCACGCCACGTGTAGTAAGTGAGAAAGCAAAAGACACATATCCTATCATATCACTTTTAAGAGTTACTTAAAAATTGATACCAATGAAGATATTTCCACAGAGAAAGGCAATCACAGATTCATTAAAACACTTATGGTTCACCAAATAGAAAGGGATGAGGATTGGATACATTGCCACATTGGGGTTAACAGAGATATACAAACCATGTGAAATATATAACCACCAAAGACGTACGGAAGACCAGGAGAAGACTACTCAACATTGTGTCATAACCTACATGGGAAAAGGATGCGAGGAAGAATAGATACATGTATATGTGGGAAAGAACCACATCTTGCACACCTAGAACAAACAAACCATTGTAATCATATTTGCTGGGATAAAAAATAAAAAGTAAATTACAAATACGAACAAGAAGTAATGAGACATAAACTTAAAGGGCTTTTCCCTGGCACATTCCATTCTAATTTACAACCTACAACACCACTTCCATTAAGGCTCTGTTTCCCTAGTAACCAAATATGGTAAAGGGGAAATGCTGCCACCTTGTGGCCGTTTCCTGCAAGAACAGCTTTAAAATCACAGCTAATGGTCACTTAACATTCCCAAGGACTCAGGGCTGTAAAGGACACCTGCCCTAAAAAATTGTGCTGAAGGAAGGAATGGACAAAACAATTCAAAACAGGCAAATATTTCAAGAAGAGAGTATGAAGAGTTAAGTTTTACTCACGTTCTTTTAAAAAAAAGGAAAATGGATAAAAGCTCAACCTCAGGGAGTGTTAGACCCATGCAATCTAATCTACAAAAAGTTTCAACTTACACCAGTTGACTTACCATCAGCAAAAAGTCAACAAACAATAAATGCTGAAGGGGTTTTAGAGAACTGTGTACACTCTACCTGCTGGTGAGACGTGAAGGGGTAACAGCCAATAATGAGAACAGAAAGGATCTGTGTTTAAAAGTAAAACTGCAGGCACCATTCAATGCAGCAGGCGCACCATTGGACCTCTCACCTGAGAAGACAAGAATCGAGAAGACACAGGCCGCAAAAGCTGCAGTGCAGCCTTATTCACAATAGCCAAGACAGTGGAGCAATCAAAATGTCCAACAACAGGTGAATGGATAAAGAAGAAGTGGTCCATGTACACAATGGAATAATAGCCATGGAAAACAATGAACCACTGCTCTCTGAGGCACCACAAATGAGTCTGGAGATAATCACGAAACATGAGGTAAGTCGGAAAGCAAAAGACCTATATTCTATGATATCACTTATAGGCGTTATCTAATAACTGACACAAAGGAACATATTTCCACAGAGAAAGACACTCACAGACTTAGAAAACAAACTATGCTCATCTAAAAGGAAAGGTGGGGGGAATGGATAAATTAAGATTAGTGTTAGTATATGTATACAAACACATATTATATCCATATCTCAAAAAGACCAACCATATAGCAAGGGAGGTCTGCGGAACCGTCAGTAACATTTTACATGGGAAGAGGATCTGTACTTGAATAGACATATATAATGTACAAACGAACCAGATGGTGTACACCTAGGACAAACAATATTCTAAGCTTTACCCCAATTAAAAAAAAAATTTTAAAACCAAGAAGAAATAATGAGACATATACTTATGGGGCTTTCTCCATGCACATTCCAATGTAATTTACAAACTAGGAACATGACTTCCAGAAAGGCTCTGCTGCCCTAGTACCCAGATATGGGAATGGAGATATGCTGCCTGCTTGAGGCCACTTCCCACAACAGCAGATTTAAACCCATTGCTAAAGGTCACTAAATATTCACCAAACTTGCAGTTTGGTAAAAGACACCTGCTTTCTAAAAAAATTCTGGAGTGGAAAATCGACCAAAAATTTCAAAAGAGGGCAACCTTCCAAGAACACAATTTCAAGAGTTCTATTGTACTCCCAATTGTTTCCTTTTTTTTAACAGAAAAGAAAACGGTGGAGAAAAATGATGAGTTTTACGAATTTTCAAAGACATGCAAACCCAAATTACAAAAACCTACCAGCTCACAGCAGCCAGAAGGGCCATTAGCATAAATGCTGCAAACAATAAATGCTGAAGCGATTGTGGAGAAATGCGTACCCTGGATTCTAAGGGGGACGTGGTAAGAGCCACTAATGAAAACACAAAGAAGGTGCTTTGAAAAGGGAAACACGGTGCTACCAGTCAATCAATCACACCCACTGCTGGGCCTATCACCTGAGAAAATGAGAATCGAAAAGTCACAGCCTGGCAATCCTGCACTCCAACAATATTTACCATAGCCAACACTTGGAAGCAATGAAAATGTCCATCAACCGAGGAATGCACAAAGTAGAAGTGGTCCACGTACACAGTGGAAAATTACTCCAATAAAAAATAAAAATTAAATGTAACAATCCAACAAAAGTAAGGAGACATCAGCTTGTGTGGGTTTGTCCGGGCACACTCCACTCTAATTTATAACCGAGAAACACCACAGGCCGCAAGGGCTTTTCCCTAGTTACCAGGGTGGGGGACATAGAAAGGCTGCCGCCCTCTGGCAGTTACCTGCAAAAGCAGCTTTAAAGCCTGTGCTAATGGTCACTTCAT
>NW_028121540.1:0-13046 GCF_965194805.1 Balaenoptera borealis
TGCTGTATGTCCCCTGCCCCAGTACCTCCTACTGGCTTTGACCTTCCTGTTTCAGGTCCTCTTATTGCGACCCTTTGTGTATAAGCCAGATCTGTTTGCCCTTCCTTCAAGGGGAGCTATTTCCCTGGTGTTTCCCTAGATGCTTATGATGAGACCCCTGCCAGAACTACACCAATCAGACCCTCCATGTACACACTTGGGTCTGAACCCTTTCAGCGAGAGCAGGTTGGAAACCCATATAGACATAAATATACAATGTGTACAAATCAAGTATTTTAAAGATTGTAAAGAATTCTTGTGAACGTATTAGGTTAGGGAAGTCAAGCAGGATCATCATATGATGGCATAATCATGCACATGTACATAAAATTTTCTATTTTTATATGATGCCATTTTAATAGATGTGCCCATCTTTTCAAAGTTCTAATCTGTGGCAGTGGGCAGTAGGGGGACGGGGTGGGTCACAGCAGGAAGAGGCATTCGCTGCCTTAGGCACTTAAACCATTGCTCTCTCTTCAGAATGGCTCAGCCAGCAGGATTCTGTGGGGTCTACCTCCTGGCACCGTGCTCCAATCGCCGGATTTTGGGTCTGGGGCAACCCAGGTCTTCGTCTGACTCTTCCGGAGCGCGCTTTCTCTTGGGAGCACGTCTGGGGACTGGCTTCTCTGCTTCCACCTTTGCTGGCGTGGCCAAAGGAACTGCTGCTGCAAAGAAAATCAGAACTGATCAGTCACTTCTGCTGTACACAGCCTCCTGCCAGAATTTCCCTCTCTCATGTCTCTCCCAGTTTCTGGCTGAAGACCTTTCATCTACTTGACATCCAGAACACAGCCTTGGCCCATCACCTCTATGAGCCCCTAGAGACGGGACACTGGCTGCAAAAGCAATTCCTAGAGCCTACGGCTGCAGCACATGAGGAAGTCTCTTCACCGTTCCCAGGGAAAACAGGAGAACCCGAAAGTCATTGCAATCATGAGCCTCTCCATCTCTCCCTTCCACAACAGAGAAAACATTTCTTGCAGTCTGTCACTTCTGAGGCTTTAATGGAAATGTCTTTCAAGTTTTGGAAAAAACTAATCTAATATAAATTGGTTAAGGACCCCTCCCACCTTGGCAACCCCTCTTGGGCCCCATTTATACTGCCTGTTTCAACCACACTGAACTCTAGCCCTCTGATACTTTTATCTAGATTAGAACAAGGCCAAATACTGAGGCAGAGTGATCAGGAGACTGAGAACCGCGTTCTGGGTACCAAGTCTAGGCTCACATCAACCCAGCCTCCTGGGACACCATCTCCTCAGCCCTCCAGTCTCATTAGCACTTCAACACCCCTCTTGGTTCTTCCGGTCTTCCCATCAATATGGCACCACCCTCTCCCCTAGAAGTAAAAATCAGTATAATCCTCTCTCTCTCCACCATGAAAGGATGAGATAAAGGCTCAGCAGCAGCCCCCGTGAAACACATGGTCAACACTGTGAAGAGGTGTTACTAAGGCGATTTGGTCCGACTCAGAGAAGGAAAGAGACAACTCTGCCCTTAGCCTGATCAGGCCCACAGGAAGGAAGCACACTGGGGGCAGCTTTTGAGAGTGTGGCAATGCGAGAGAACCTTCTTTAGGAGGGGAATCCCTGTTGACGACCTTGAAAAAGCAAGGATGGGACATTCGTTTACTGGGGCTGTTACAGAGGGGATGTGCCCAGAGGTTGGGCCACCCTGCTTGAGAATCAAAGCACCTTCTAGTCCGAAATGGTTTGAATGCTCCAATCGCCGGATTTTGGGTCTGGGGCAACCCAGATCTTTGTGCGACTTTTCCGGAGAGTGCTTTCTCTTGGGAGCACGTCTGGGGACTGGCTTCTCTGCTTCCACCTTTGCTGGCGTGGCCAGAGGAACATCCCCGTAGGCCCGGTAGCCACCAACCAGGCAGTATGTCTCCCCATGCCAGCCCAACTGCGTTTCTCCACACCCTCGGTAGAGGACATGGTAGTGACCAGGGGTAGGGGGAGAAACGGGAGCCACTGCTGCTGCAAAGAAAATCAGAACTGATCAGTCACTTCTGCTGTACACAGCCTCCTGCCAGAATTTCCCTCTCTCATGTCTCTCCCAGTTTCTGGCTGAAGACCTTTCATCTACTTGACATCCAGAACACAGACTTGGCCCATCACCTCTATGAGTCCCTAGAGAAGGGACACTGGCTGCAAAAGCAATTCCTAGAGCCTACGGCTGCAGCACATGAGGAAGTCTCTTCACCGTTTCCAGGGAAAACAGGAGAACCCGAAAGTCATAGCAATCATGAGCCTCTCCATCTCTCCCTTCCACAACAGAGAGAACATTTCTTGCATTCTGTCACTTCTGAGGCTTTAATGGAAATGTCTTTCAAGTTTTGGAAAAAACTAATCTAATATAAATTGGTTAAGGACCCCTCCCACCTTGGCAACCCCTCTTGGGCCCCATTTATACTGCCTGTTTCAACCACACTGAACTCTAGCCCTCTGATACTTTTATGTAGATTAGAACAAGGCCAAATACTGAGGCAGAGTGATCAGGAGACTGAGAACCGCGTTCTGGGTACCAAGTCTAGGCTCACATCAACCCAGCCTCCTGGGACACCATCTCCTCAGCCCCCCAGTCTCATTAGCACTTCAACACCCGTCTTGGTTCTTCCGGTCTTCCCATCAATATGGCACCACCCTCTCCCCTAGTACTCAGCAGCTCAGGATGGGATGTGTCTGAGGGCACCGATGTAGATGTCTACATGACAGCACAGAGGTGCCTGGGTTTGAAGGTGTGTTTCAAGAGTGGCCCTCTTCCTCAAACTGCTCCATTTACCATTTGCCAACAAAAATGCACTTGTCTTTTGCTAAGAGGCCAGTCAGGAAAGGGTCTGAATGGAAGCATCCTGTAGCCCAAAGGGGAAGCTACATTTATAAAGATCAGGACCATCCTGCACACTTGTCCAGGGAGGACCTTTCACTTGTCCTCAGCAGTGAGCACTGTGGGTCCCTGAAGCTGTCCCAGGTCACTGGTATTACTTACAGCTGGGAACGCGCTCAGGTATACGTAGTGGGCAAGCCCCACAGGAACATGAGGCAGCCAGGTGAGGTGGTGTGTACACCATGGCTCCTGTAGAGATGCCCGGTCTCGGTGTACCTGCCGCACTGCCCACCCACGGAACAGAGCACAGGTTCGAGTAAAGATAGAGGATCCGGTCACACATTCTCCCTCAGTCAACCAAAGAGGTTGGAGAACTTCTGGTGGAGAACTGTCAGGGAAGTTTCTCTGAGGGCAGCACGTTGGCAGTTACGCTGCCATGGCAACTGGGAGAAGGCCGGTGAGGTCATCACTACCCAGTGAGGTCATAATAAGGAACCTGTGACTTGGGGGTCAGGCTTCAGGAGGAGGGGCAGTTTTGTGGAGGAGAGCAGGGGGAGGGCAGAGGTACTCTGCCTGGCCCCTCACACCTGGGCCTCCCCACCCATGCCCTAGTCTAGCAGACATCCCACGTGGGGCGTGCCGGTGGGCTGGCACAGCCCCAGGGGCCCCAGGAGGGCAAGAGAGACCCACATTCTGAGATTGGCTTGAGAGGCAAGATTAACGTAAGAGACAGCTAGGTTGTATGGCACTGACCCTAAGAGGCAGAGATTTGTGTGGACTGGGGAATCAGGGAAGGCTCCTTGGCAGTGGGCCTGAAGGACAAGTGAGATTTGGACCCATGGGGAAGAGAGGGAAGACATTCCAGTTTGGAAGAATAAAAGCAAAGACACACTCTCCTCGCCCTTGTCCTGCCCCAAGTATAAATTCATAGAACCCTCACATTTTCACAACTGAGGACTGAAGAAAAGCAAGAGGTGAAGGGGCCTACCCAGTGTTACACAGGTAGTGGAGAGGTGTTCTGCTCAATGGTTAGGTTCATGTTGGGGCGCCGGATTTACAGCTGATAGGAATGTGAGGACAAGCTGATGCCATTTCAAACATTTCCAAGTGATACTGAGAGAGATGTTAAAGGTGCAAAATGAGGGTGCTGAATGACCTCACAAAGTGGGAATGGTGGGCCCATTTTCATATGAAATTCAAAACAAGTTCATGACCAAAGGACATAATACAAAATGACAACATAATCATTACACTCCCCTCTCCCCTAGAAGTAACAATCATTATAATCCTCCCTCTCTCCACCATGAAAGGATGAGATAAAGGCTCAGCAGCAGCCCCCGTGAAACACATGGTCACCACCGTGAAGAGGTGTTACTAAGGCGATCTGGTCCGACTCAGAGAAGGAAAGAGACAACTCTGCCCTTAGCCTGATCAGGCCCACAGGAAGGAAGCACACTGGGGGCAGCCTTTGAGAGTGTGGCAATGCGAGAGAACCTTCTTTAGGAGGGGACTCCTTGTTGCCGACCTTGAACAAGCAAGGATGGGACATTCGTTTACTGGGGCTGTTGCAGAGGGGATGTGCCCAGGAGGTAGAGACTGCTTGGACTACTGTTTTAGAGGTTGGGCCACCCTGGTTGAGAACCACAGCACCTTGTATTCCTAAACTGCTTGAATGAGCGGGTGCACGTTAGGACAGACGAAGTCAGGCCTCATTGGAGCAGACTGCCTTTGGGAGTGGTAGAAGGTACAATGGGAAGGGGAATGCTCTGGAGGAGGTTTGTCATGGCAGGTGGGCCAGCACGAGACCATCCAGATTCTCCAAGGCTCCAGAGATGACTTGGCTGGGAGCATCCCTCTGATGTGGTGCGGGGACTCCTACCTTAACAGGACCTGGCTGGGCATCTGCGGGAGGCAGAATAAATGGTTTATTAACTTAAGAGAGCGAGAGACTCACCTGGGGGGTTCCACAAAACCACTTCATAAGACTTGTACCTGGATTCTTGAGCCAACCCTCAGAAAACTTATCTAGATCTGGAGTAGGGCTCTGGAAGCTGCACTTTCAATAAGCTTCCTGGGCAGTCCCACCACAGTGGTCCATGGATAGAGTGACCAAATTATTGTGTATTCTCGGTTGCTTTTGGGAGTCAAAGTGGGCAATGTGAAAACCTGCAGCAGGCATACGTATAAACAGGGAATATTCAAGGCAAACAGAGGGGTAGAGTTATTCTATGCATGAATCAGATTTGAGAAAAGCTAGCCTGGTGGTTAAAGAACACAACCCTTGGGAGAGACAGACAGAGCAGATTCTGTCCTACTTACTTGTGTGATTTTGACCAAATTCTTTTATCCTTCTGACTGTTTCTTCATATGGAAAAGAGCTGTGGCTGTACATTTAGCACAATATTCTCTTTTGGCCAAGGTTGCTCTGGGTCCATTTGTGTTCTCTGCAACTTAATCCTTTCCGGTGTGCAAGCATTTTTCAGTTGTTTGGTGAAGTATTACATTTGACTTTCAACTGTTCATTACTTTGGGCAAAGCTTATATAATGCTGCAGAGACTAGAACCTATGCAGAGATAGTGAGAGGATGTGATAAGCTTATTCTGCCGGTTTATCAAAAAGTTGAACCTTTTCTCCTCTTCCTCCGCCTGCCACCAAGAGATGAGAAAGAAGGCAGAGCCTGGAAATGCACACCGAGCAATACTTCTGTGTCAGTTTGCCTTTTATTCCTCTGCCAGTACTTCCCAGAGAGATTTCACCAAAAGTGCCTAAGCTTGCCATGGCCATTGTTGTGAAGAACATTTCTCTCTATTGCTAGTCACATCCCCTTTTCCTTCTCCTGGGCGCTTAATGGATGTTTGGGGGCAGGAAATAAAATTTAAACTAAAACATCAAAAAAAAAAGATGAGCTCAAGTAGGTGTTATTGTGGTCCAGATAAGGTTTGGTTCATTCATTCCCTCGATTAGCATTTATCCCCCTTTGTGCCAGGCATGCGGGGAGAGAGAGAAATGTCTTCAAAGAGTCTGTGGTTGTATGGGGGAGGGAGCTGTGGAAATCTGTCATTTAGAAACAGCATGGAAGTGCTAGGGAAAAATTGTTTTGTTCATTTATCTCTCACTCTTCCGTTCACCCATAGCAACTACGAAGGGTTTCACGCGGAGGAACTGGATGCCCTGAACTTGGCATTCTCGTGGGGGGAACAACAATGTAAAGCACCAGCAGTGGTCAGTCACCAGTAGTGATTTCAAGCCAGAAGGAACCACTCAGCAATGGAGAGAGGCACAGGGTGAGCAGTGACTTGCAGAAAGGAGGGGTTATTCATTCCAACTGCTGAGTTCAAGTTCATCTGGGTGGTTGTGTGGTTCGTGCTTACTGCATCTGTTTTTGGAACGTGGCTCCACCGTCCAAGAAGGGTGAGGATGATCACCCTTCTTTCCTCCTGCTGTGCCCCGGGGTCACCCAGCGAGTGTCTGCAGGGATGATCTGCTCTGTACTGGCTTTTCAGTCCCACTCCCGGGAGAAGAGAGACGAAGCTGTGTCTCCACCGCAGCTTGGCCTGATTCAGTCACTGGGTGAAAAGGTGGGAAGAAGGTCAAGTTCATGGGACCTGATACACTGCAGAGTCATTTAGTCCTGAAGTACCAGTTCTGGTTGCTGGTGAGTTGCTTAATCCAGGGACCTGAATGTAATTCCTCCAGAGCCACTGAGACATCACTTCCAGGCCCATGGCGGGATGTAGGGGTGCTGACTTTTCTCAGTGCTAAGGAGCAGCCATCTTCCACTGAGAGAGGACTCTGTGTCAGCAGGAGCAGAACCACACCAGGCACCGAAGAAGGTTCTGCATCCTAACATCTCCCAAAACAGTGATAGATAAGCGGGTAGAAGATGCGACAGGGCATTCACAATAGAACAGAAGCTTATCCCCAATAAATATGGAAAGATGTTCAACTTCACTACCTAACAAAGAAACGCAAGTTATAAATCTATTTCTTTTTTGCTCATCTAATTGGTAGAAAGTTTTAAGAATGCACAAAATTTGCTGCTAAGGATGTAAGGAAAAGGCCGTTTTCGTCTGTTGCTGCTGATGGGGATGGAAATTGGTGCGAACCTTCTGGAGGGTAATTTGGCAATTTGTGTATCAACAGCCTTAAAATGTTCATACACTTTGAGCCAGTAGTTTTGCTTTTAGCATCTTATCCTAAGGTGAAAGTCAAATTTATGTACAAGACTTATGTTCAAGAATATTCATCTCAGCCAGTAGTGTAATAGAAAAAATATTAGAAGCTACCTAAAAATCCCACAATAGGGGGTTGGTTAAATAACGGATGGCCCAACTTAAGAATGGAAAATAAAGACGCAGACGTAGAAAATGGACTTGAGGACACGGGGAAGGGGAAGGGGAAGCTGGGACGAAGTGAGAGAGTGGCATGGACTTATATATACTACCAAATGTAAAATAGCTAGCTAGTGGGAAGCAGCCGCGTAGCACAGGGAGATCAGCTCGGTGCTTTGTGACCACCTAGAGGGTTGGGATAGGGAGGGTGGGAGGAAGACGCAAGAGGGAGGAGATAGGGGGATATATGCGTGTGTGTAGCTGATTCACTTTGTTATAAAGCAGAAACTAACACACCATTGTAAAGCAATTATACTCCAATAAAGACGTTTTTTTAAAAAAAGGATGGAAAACAGTTCATTAAAAATGATTTTCTCCAAGAATATTTAATGGTGGGAAGATGTAGTGTAAAAGCAGGGCACAAAATACTAGATGGAGTATTTCATTTTGTTAAAATTTTAATAATACAAGTGCAGAAAAAGTGATTAACGTAACAGTACTGATTTGACTACGGGACATTTTTTTCTTTAAATTTTTCTGTATTTGGTGTTATAAAGCATCATATATCCTCTCTGAGTCTCAGTTTATGTTCTGTGAAGTGGGACTCATCACATCTACACTGCAGTGCGCTCGGGCAGAGCAGCACAATATTTGAAAGTGCCCTTGACAATGACCAGCCCATTGTAATACTCCAGGAATGGTTATACGATCATTGCCAATGACACACCCATAGTCCGGATATTATCCGTAACGATTACTAAGGTTGTTTATCTCCCTCCAGTTTTACTAAGACAGAAAAAGGATTAATTGAAGACTCTTAAGTCATTTTTACTGAGGTTCTTTGTTTTACTTTTTTTTCAAAATACGAATTGTAGGGCTTCCCTGGTGGCGCAGTGGTTGAGAATCTGCCTGCTAATGCACGGAACACGGGCTCGAGCCCTGCTCTGGGAAGATCCCACATGCCGTGGAGCAACTGGGCCCGTGAGCCACGACTACTGAGCCTGCGCGTCTGGAGCCTGTGCTCCGCAACAAGAGAGGCCGCGATAGTGAGCGGCCCGCGCACCGCAATGAAGAGTGGCCCCCGCTCCCCACAACTAGAGAAAGCCCTCACACAGAAACGAAGACCCAACACAGCTCAAAATAAATAAATAAATAAATAAATTTATTAAAAAGAAAAATACTAATTGTAAAGTCTGCAGTGGGTATATAGGTGTTCAACTGTTTTCCAGATTTTACGTTTTTGGTTTTGTTTTTAAATTTTTTATTTATTATTTATTTACTACTTTTCTTTTTGGCTGTGTTGGGTCTTCGTTTCTGCGCGAGGGCTTTCTCCAGTTGCGGCAAGTGGGGGCCACTCTTCATCGCGGCGCGCGGGCCTCTCACTATCGCGGCCTCTCTTGTTGCGGAGCAGAGGCTCCAGACGCTCAGGCTCAGTAGTTGTGGCTCACGGGCCCAGTTGCTCCGCGGCATGTGGGATCTTCCCAGACCAGGGCTCAAACCCGTGTCCCCTGCATTGGCAGGCGGATTCTCAACCACTGCACCACCAGGGAAGCCCCCCCACCCCGATAGCTTTAAAACCAGCCTCAGTCATGCTTGCTTCAAGACTTATCCTGGCATCATGGACCACTGGATACTTTGGCTAGGTGTTAAACTCTCTTGTCCTTTGCCCGAGTCCCATCGTGGTGACTTAGTTGCCATCTAGGGCACTCTTGGCATGAGTCCTAGACATGAATCCAGCTCAATGGCTTGGGCCCTGCGCCCTGCTGGCTGACTGTCCTAATGCCCAGTGCCTCCTTTCTGCTTGGACTTCTGAGGGCTGCAGCCCCAGGACCCTCACTCTGTGTTCCCGGCTCTATTCAATGCCAACTGTATGTCTTTTGCTTGCTGTATGTCCCCTGCCCCAGTACCTCCTACTGGCTTTGACCTTCCTGTTTCAGGTCCTCTTATTGCGACCCTTTGTGTATAAGCCAGATCTGTTTGCCCTTCCTTCAAGGGGAGCTATTTCCCTGGTGTTTCCCTAGATGCTTATGATGAGACCCCTGCCAGAACTACACCAATCAGACCCTCCATGTACACACTTGGGTCTGAACCCTTTCAGCGAGAGCAGGTTGGAAACCCATATAGACATAAATATACAATGTGTACAAATCAAGTATTTTAAAGATTGTAAAGAATTCTTGTGAACGTATTAGGTTAGGGAAGTCAAGCAGGATCATCATATGATGGCATAATCATGCACATGTACATAAAATTTTCTATTTTTATATGATGCCATTTTAATAGATGTGCCCATCTTTTCAAAGTTCTAATCTGTGGCAGTGGGCAGTAGGGGGACGGGGTGGGTCACAGCAGGAAGAGGCATTCGCTGCCTTAGGCACTTAAACCATTGCTCTCTCTTCAGAATGGCTCAGCCAGCAGGATTCTGTGGGGTCTACCTCCTGGCACCGTGCTCCAATCGCCGGATTTTGGGTCTGGGGCAACCCAGGTCTTCGTCTGACTCTTCCGGAGCGCGCTTTCTCTTGGGAGCACGTCTGGGGACTGGCTTCTCTGCTTCCACCTTTGCTGGCGTGGCCAAAGGAACTGCTGCTGCAAAGAAAATCAGAACTGATCAGTCACTTCTGCTGTACACAGCCTCCTGCCAGAATTTCCCTCTCTCATGTCTCTCCCAGTTTCTGGCTGAAGACCTTTCATCTACTTGACATCCAGAACACAGCCTTGGCCCATCACCTCTATGAGCCCCTAGAGACGGGACACTGGCTGCAAAAGCAATTCCTAGAGCCTACGGCTGCAGCACATGAGGAAGTCTCTTCACCGTTCCCAGGGAAAACAGGAGAACCCGAAAGTCATTGCAATCATGAGCCTCTCCATCTCTCCCTTCCACAACAGAGAAAACATTTCTTGCAGTCTGTCACTTCTGAGGCTTTAATGGAAATGTCTTTCAAGTTTTGGAAAAAACTAATCTAATATAAATTGGTTAAGGACCCCTCCCACCTTGGCAACCCCTCTTGGGCCCCATTTATACTGCCTGTTTCAACCACACTGAACTCTAGCCCTCTGATACTTTTATGTAGATTAGAACAAGGCCAAATACTGAGGCAGAGTGATCAGGAGACTGAGAACCGCGTTCTGGGTACCAAGTCTAGGCTCACATCAACCCAGCCTCCTGGGACACCATCTCCTCAGCCCTCCAGTCTCATTAGCACTTCAACACCCCTCTTGGTTCTTCCGGTCTTCCCATCAATATGGCACCACCCTCTCCCCTAGAAGTAAAAATCAGTATAATCCTCTCTCTCTCCACCATGAAAGGATGAGATAAAGGCTCAGCAGCAGCCCCCGTGAAACACATGGTCAACACTGTGAAGAGGTGTTACTAAGGCGATTTGGTCCGACTCAGAGAAGGAAAGAGACAACTCTGCCCTTAGCCTGATCAGGCCCACAGGAAGGAAGCACACTGGGGGCAGCTTTTGAGAGTGTGGCAATGCGAGAGAACCTTCTTTAGGAGGGGAATCCCTGTTGCCGACCTTGAAAAAGCAAGGATGGGACATTCGTTTACTGGGGCTGTTACAGAGGGGATGTGCCCAGAGGTTGGGCCACCCTGCTTGAGAATCAAAGCACCTTCTAGTCCGAAATGGTTTGAATGCTCCAATCGCCGGATTTTGGGTCTGGGGCAACCCAGATCTTTGTGCGACTTTTCCGGAGAGTGCTTTCTCTTGGGAGCACGTCTGGGGACTGGCTTCTCTGCTTCCACCTTTGCTGGCGTGGCCAGAGGAACATCCCCGTAGGTCCGGTAGCCACCAACCAGGCAGTATGTCTCCCCATGCCAGCCCAACTGCGTTTCTCCACACCCTCGGTAGAGGACATGGTAGTGACCAGGGGTAGGGGGAGAAACGGGAGCCACTGCTGCTGCAAAGAAAATCAGAACTGATCAGTCACTTCTGCTGTACACAGCCTCCTGCCAGAATTTCCCTCTCTCATGTCTCTCCCAGTTTCTGGCTGAAGACCTTTCATCTACTTGACATCCAGAACACAGCCTTGGCCCATCACCTCTATGAGTCCCTAGAGAAGGGACACTGGCTGCAAAAGCAATTCCTAGAGCCTACGGCTGCAGCACATGAGGAAGTCTCTTCACCGTTTCCAGGGAAAACAGGAGAACCCGAAAGTCATAGCAATCATGAGCCTCTCCATCTCTCCCTTCCACAACAGAGAGAACATTTCTTGCAGTCTGTCACTTCTGAGGCTTTAATGGAAATGTCTTTCAAGTTTTGGAAAAAACTAATCTAATATAAATTGGTTAAGGACCCCCCCCACCTTGGCAACCCCTCTTGGGCCCCATTTATACTGCCTGTTTCAACCACACTGAACTCTAGCCCTCTGATACTTTTATGTAGATTAGAACAAGGCCAAATACTGAGGCAGAGTGATCAGGAGACTGAGAACCGCGTTCTGGGTACCAAGTCTAGGCTCACATCAACCCAGCCTCCTGGGACACCATCTCCTCAGCCCTCCAGTCTCATTAGCACTTCAACACCCCTCTTGCTTCTTCCGGTCTTCCCATCAATATGGCACCACCCTCTCCCCTACTACTCAGCAGCTCAGGATGGGATGTGTCTGAGGGCACCGATGTAGATGTCTACATGACAGCACAGAGGTGCCTGGGTTTGAAGGTGTGTTTCAAGAGTGGCCCTCTTCCTCAAACTGCTCCATTTACCATTTGCCAACAAAAATGCCCTTGTCTTTTGCTAAGAGGCCAGTCAGGAAAGGGTCTGAATGGAAGCATCCTGTAGCCCAAAGGGGAAGCTACATTTATAAAGATCAGGACCATCCTGCACACTTGTCCAGGGAGGACCTTTCACTTGTCCTCAGCAGTGAGCACTGTGGGTCCCTGAAGGTGTCCCAGGTCACTGGTATTACTTACAGCTGGGAACGCGCTCAGGTATACGTAGTGGGCAAACCCCACAGGAACATGAGGCAGCCAGGTGAGGTGGTGTGTACACCATGGCTCCTGTAGAGATGCCCGGTCTCGGTGTACCTGCCGCACTGCCCACCCACGGAACAGAGCACAGGTTCGAGTAAAGATAGAGGATCCGGTCACACATTCTCCCTCAGACAACCAAAGAGGTTGGAGAACTTCTGGTGGAGAACTGTCAGGGAAGTTTCCCTGAGGGCAGCACGTTGGCAGTTACGCTGCCATGGCAACTGGGAGAAGGCCGGTGAGGTCATCACTACCCAGTGAGGTCATAATAAGGAACCTGTGACTTGGGGGTCAGGCTTCAGGAGGAGGGGCAGTTTTGTGGAGGAGAGCAGGGGGAGGGCAGAGGTACTCTGCCTGGCCCCTCACACCTGGGCCTCCCCACCCATGCCCTAGTCTAGCAGACATCCCACGTGGGGCGTGCCGGTGGGCTGGCACAGCCCCAGGGGCCCCAGGAGGGCAAGAGAGACCCACATTCTGAGATTGGCTTGAGAGGCAAGATTAACGTAAGAGACAGCTAGGTTGTATGGCACTGACCCTAAGAGGCAGAGATTTGTGTGGACTGGGGAATCAGGGAAGGCTCCTTGGCAGTGGGCCTGAAGGACAAGTGAGATTTGGACCCATGGGCAAGAGAGGGAAGACATTCCAGTTTGGAAGAATAAAAGCAAAGACACACTCTCCTCGCCCTTGTCCTGCCCCAAGTATAAATTCATAGAACCCTCACATTTTCACAACTGAGGACTGAAGAAAAGCAAGAGGTGAAGGGGCCTACCCAGTGTTACACAGGTAGTGGAGAGGTGTTCTGCTCAATGGTTAGGTTCATGTTGGGGCGCCGGATTTACAGCTGATAGGAATGTGAGGACAAGCTGATGCC
>NW_028121539.1:0-13031 GCF_965194805.1 Balaenoptera borealis
GAGAAAATATGCAAAATGAAATAGCAGAAATAAATGGATCCGGGCAGCCTGTTGGCAAGTTAACTGACACTTGGTTTACCTGTGTCACATTGCACCAAGCCCACCCAGGCATTAGTCACCCACGTACTGATTACTGAGCTCAGTGCTTTTACTTACACACGGTTAATTCCAAACTTGCTTTTCTTGCTTTTAATAAATGCAAATAAAAACAAATGTAAGCTTGGCCATATAATGTCTTACAGGAAGGCTGAATTTGGATGGTAACTACTAGAGTCTTCCAGTCTAAGTGAAACCCTTTCCTTTGATCTCTCTCACTTCTCTCAGAAAACGAAGACAATGAAGATTAAAGTTTTCCCCCTATCAAGTACTCCTCTCCCGTCCCATTTCCCTCTTTCTTAAGGGCTCATAGGTCAGAGAAGAGCATGGCATATATTTTGCAATCCAAGGAGGTCAAGCAAGGATAAAGGGCAGAGTTTCCTACAGCAGGAACCCTCCAATGCTGGCAACCTTTTCTGTGAGTCTCTGTAAGATGCTCCTTGACATCCCCTGACATTCTCCGTGTCTTTGACTTTAATTAGATCCAGTGACTCCTGTTGGGGGAACCACCTGGTGTGTATTTGTCCTCTGCGTGTTAGAAAGGCTCTCAGGCACCACGTGGTGTTGAAGTGGGTGCCTCGTGGTCCGTTATCGAATGCTTCCTTGGAGAAAGGCCATTTCCTCTTCCACAGTCTTTGGGGGTGAGAGTCCTTTTGCTCTGGACACGGTTTTGCCAGGTCTATGGTAACGCCTGTGCCTTAGTTCCATGGTACTTTGTAGTCTCCGTTTGTTTATCTAGCTGCTTTTATAGCTCTTGGATATAGACAAAATGTATGTGTCCTTTTCTGCTCTTTAACACTGTACCATTAGTATAACATGTGTACCACTCTCTTTAAAATATGTTTATTTCTAATAGGCTGGGTAATAGCCTTATAGTTGCAGAAAAGTTATATGAAAACTTTTGGAACTTGTTTAGGTCATGCATTTCTTATGACCAAACACCATTACACATTAACTGATCTTAATAAATCTCATAATAATCCTAAGACTAAGGTTATCCTGAACAAACTGTCATCACCCTCCCCCCATATCATAATAATAATGGCAACTAACATTTGCCCAAAGTATAGCAGTTTGGAAAGCACTTTCCTATAAATTACCCATTATTTTCCTCCTACTGTTATCAATGTCATTTTACAGACAGAAACCTGAGGCTCAGAGAGGACAAGAGATTTGCTCAGGTTCACTCAGGGGGGTGCATGACCCAGATTTGAGGCCAGGCTTCTGACTGTACAGCCACAGAGGCTGCCCAACTCATGAAAGTTTCCTATGTTTCTCGAGAGTCAGAGAAGTCAGCCAAGACTGCATGGTGATAAACTTACTGGAGTCGGTGGAGGGACTGTGATTTGGTTATCATTTTGCCGCCTGTACTTATGTGATCCTGAGCAAATCTCTTATCGCGTGTAGGCCTTAGTTTCCTCCTTTCTAATAGGAAGAGCTGGGACAGACCAGTGTTTATCAGCGGGGATGGCTTCATGCATGCATTTCTAAGGTTCTGCAAATGTTTACTTGACTTCATGGAGGTGGAGGCTGACCTTTGACCATTCTTAACTCTTGTTTTCAAATTTCTGAGTTCATTTAAATAGCATCTTAGTTCAAATGTTATAAATGTGAACTTAAACTGTATCGTAGGAGAAACCCGATCACTATGTGGAACCAACAAAGAGATGTTGAAACTAGTTTTGCAACCTTAACCCCTCACCCACTTTGGAATAAAAAAGGATTAAATTTGAAGAGATCAGGAATGGATGGGAAATGGAAGATTTCTTTAGAGAGAGTTGTCAGTATGCTGTTAGTACCCTTTACCCATGGAGAGGGGAAAGGAGGTGCTTTTCACTCACCCCATGACCCGTGAGCAGGGCTTCAGGGAGACCACCTGGACTACTTGATTTGTGCCCCCTGCAGTTTGAAGAGACCCTGTGGACCTGCATCTGACTTCACTTTGAGAGATCTAGAGCCAGTGGCTGGCTTCCGCCTGGAATGGCAGACTGTGGTTTAGGAAGTAGCTGCACTCCCTTTGAGTGAAAGGCCAAAGGTGCATGCTTCTTGTGGACCAGATGCAGGCTCGGAAAGAGAAAGAACTAGCTTGGGGTTGCCTTAGATTCCACCTAAGAGAGCTTCCTAGGGTGGCAAGGAGACCTCAGTAGAAAAGGCTGGAGGTAGGGACTGATGAAAGACTCATTAGAAACCAATTTGAAGACATTCACTTACCTTTGTCACAGGAACAGCAGAGCAGGTGTAAGTCCATCATGGACAGAGAATCTTCCAAGAACTGTAACAACACCCCAGGAAAGAGTCAACTTTAAACAGTTAATAGGCCCAGTGAACATCTGCGTCACCCATGACATGAGCAAGAATTTCCTTGCTTCTTTGCCCCCCTCTTTCTCCTGACCCTTTAATTCTGGAGGTGTCAGAAACTCCATTAATTAGCTGCGGCAAAGCAGGTGGAACAAGAAGGTGGGAAGCTAAAGAATCAGCCAGCCCAAAGCCCCTTCCCCCACCCCCCTCCGGCCCCTTCGCCAGACCCAGCTTAAAGCCGTCTTCACTGGGGAGCGGAGAAGCATAAACTTGGAAAGGAGCTCAGAGTTTTGGTTACACTGGAGTCATCAGATTAATAACTGAACCGAAATTGTCTGGAGGAATACAGTGAGCAAAGGACTTCCTTATTTTCTTGGTTAAGTCTGAGAATGACCAGAAAAGGCTGGCACTGAATTGCATCCAAAGGACAGGGAACACCAGCCCCAAAGAACGGGCATGCAGGGGCAGTGAGGAGAAAGGAATAAAGTTATTTTCTGTTACCTTTCCTGGGTCCTGAATACTGAACACAATGGTAACATCCATACACTAAAAATAATGCTATTGTTCTTTGTTCCCAATAAATTGATTTGAAAAAGAGCTCTCAATTTCAAAGCTTGAAAATCGCAAAAACTCAGTGATATCGAAAGCCGCTTCCAACACTGGCATCAATGTCAGTTAGTACAGAGTGGGAAGAAAGTGGTGGAACATTCTTTATTTTTCTCTTCCCCACTGTGTTCACATCCATGTAGATCTTATGGCATGAAATGAAAGGAGCTGAAATTGTTTCCTTCTCTATGAAGAGCTGACACACTTTTGATCCTGGTCCCTCCCAGCTCCCCCCACCTCCCAGCACATAGACAATAATAAACCTTACGTCTAAATTAGGGGGGAGAGTGGAAGAGGAAGTGGAGGGAAAGGTTACTGTGGCCACAGAGCAGCCTTCCTGCTCAGAAAGGAAAGGGAATTAGAGCCTCCGAGGAAGCACCGGGACTGCCTCTTCCCTGACCGGGTCCCACAGCACTGCTTCCTCAGCTCTGCTCCCTTTCTCCCGCTTGCTGGGGGTGGGGTGAACACCCCACTTGACAGCCTGCCCACAGTTAAAAACACATCCTTGGCCTCCGTATAATTGCTTTGGTTCTCACCTACCTCCTCTTTCAGTGTCCTTCCTCTGTCTGACTTCCTCCTTGGGGTCTTAACCAAAGTCCTTCCCCAAGGCTTGGTCCTCATCCAGCTGGACAACGTGACACAGGGTCCCCTACAGCCACAAGGTCCCCTACAGCCACTATAACGTAGTGCATCTTCTTAGAGTATCGGTTGTATTTGCTGCCAAGCAATAAAAATTTCCTTTCTTTTTCTGCAAAAATGCTTTATTGTTTCCATTTGGTCCATGGCTTGGGAGAGGGTTCCAGGGTGGTTAAAAAGCTGCCCAGTGGCTGCAGGGAGAGGCTCAGGCCGAAGCCCTGACACCAGGGGGACGCAGAGGGGCCCCTCAAGGGCCTCTGGGCTCCTGCGGCTCTAGTCGTGCTTGAGGGTGAACCTTTCAAAGAACTACTTGCCCCGCCCCGCCTTGGGGCCGGCAGCCCGCGAGGTCCGCCAGGTGGTCGCCATCTTCCTGATGAGTTTCACCTGTTCACCTGGGGGCGGCTCTCCCGGAAGTCAGAACTGGGCGTCTGCGCGGCAGCGGCCGGGGCGCGCAGGCCCAGAAGGGCTTGGCTCCGGTTCTTCTCCAGGGACGTGGAGGCTTTCACAGCACCTGGGGTCTCGCCCCACTCATCTTGGGACGGCGTCTGCACATCCCGGAAGAGGGTTTCGCATTGTCTTGCGCCGCGCTGGTTTTGCATCTTCAAGAGATGCTGGGCGCCCTGGCGCTTCTCCTCTGCCCACTGGTCGAGGTGCCCACGGCCAACAGAGCCTGAAGTAGAAGCGCGGGGAGAGGTAGGTGTAGGAGGCCCGCAGATGCAGGTTGACCAGGCGGTTATCAGTGGCCTTCCGCTAGGTGGAATAATTCTGACAAACCTGGGAGCTCGTGGTTGATCCACACTAAGGAGCTAAGCTCAAAAAAAGAAAAAAAAAAAAAAAAAAAAAAAAGGTGTTGGCTGGTCCCAGAGGCCAACCATGGCTTAACTGCTTGGTTCTGAAGGTTGGGACTGGAAAAGAGGTTGGAGGGTGGTGGGAAGCTGGAAGAAGCGGCATCCCTGGGTCTGTGTGGTCCAAACACTGTTGAAGAAAGAGATCAGCTACCGCCAGGCCCTCGGCCTAAGACAGTTTTATATTAAAGCAAACTTGGGTGTATTATGGTGTAGAATGTAAAATGTATATGAATGTCAGATCCGACAGGAGACTTGATTTATCAGTGTTGCAGCAGCTTTCAGCTGCTTCAAGGTCGGTTCACTCAGACCCTCAGGGTTCTCAGTTCACCCTGCTCTGCTGCTAGAGGTGTTTTCCTACAGGTGCTTGAGGAAATCTGGCCTCATTTGTTTCTCTTCTTAGAAGCATCTGTGTTGGGAATAGCAAAAAGTATTCAAGAACCAAAGAAATGGTCCTTTACTGATAGAAATGAAGGTGGTTTGATGGGAGGTGGAAGAGATCTTTTGGTGGGTGTGTGAAGCAACTCTAATTTCACATATTCTGCCAACTGATGGGGCCAGCTCTGTTTATAAATCTCTATGTGGGCTAGGTAATACAAATAGGAAGGATTTAATGAGAGTTTATTAGATTGGCTTTCCCCAAGGTATGTTTCATGGTACTCTAGTCTGGTAAAATGCCTCAAAAAAGAAGAGTTCCATGGTACTCAGATAAGTTTGGGAGACACCATCTTGGAAATTCACCAAGTGCAAAGATGTTAAAGGCTATGAGAAAGTATGTAGCAAAACAAGTTTGTGTGAACCAGCGTTTCCCAAATATAGATATTTTTTCCTACGTAACTCTTTTTTATAACTCCATTGTAATACTTCAGAATTAGTATTTGGGGGAACATGCCTAGGGAAACACCTTATAGGTTATATTACAGGCTAGAAGTTACCAATCTTTTCCTCACCCAGGATTCCTTTTTTGGTTTTCCCCTTTTGTCTCATGTTTTGAACATTTTCCTAGTAAATAAAACCGTACTTATCTCACTCAAATGAAGTTATGTAAGCATAGGAATGTATAAGCAATATTCCCTGCTGCAGATTCCTTAGTTTTGGCTACCAACCTGTACCTGTTCCTAGGTCCATTCTGCTGTGGGTATTCAGTTTGGATATTATAACCTGATAACAGTCTGAGCCCTCAGTTTCATCAGAGAAATTCCTATGGTATCATCAACAGCCAATCAGAACTTTTGAGCAACTTGAGCTAGACAGTTGCCAGACTGAACTGATATAATTCTAGCCCAAAACAAAGAAGATGTTATAGTTAACTTGTGTAAATAAATGTATGGTGCATATACAATTGTCTTTAGAAGTTGAAAAATATTTAAAATAGCCCCAGGATGTCTTGCTAACTTCACAGATCCCTAAGCATCCAGGTATTACAGATTTAGATGTACAATAGGCCATTTCACAAATGTTATTATTGCACTTCTCTGACATATGTTACTTTTGTATTCAAAGTTCTGTTAATGTAAAGATGACTTCATATTATATAGATAAATCTCAAGATCACAAAAAGTGATAACATATTACAAAACATATGAAAAGTAAGAAGATTGTGAAACATGAAAAACCCTTTGGTCTTTAAGCAGAAATTTTTATTCCAAGTTAATTGAATGTAAAAACTTTAGAAGAACCACATTTATGCATTGTATTTTACAGATGACAAGGCACTTCTACATTAATCATCTCACTTAATTCTCCCAGTAATCAGGTGATGTTTTTATCAGCACACCATGTGGCACTGGCCACATTATATAATTTTTAGAAACTTTTGGTTGCAAATGTTAGAAACCCAAAATAAACTACCTTATGCAAGAAAGAATTTGTTGGAAGGTTACTGATGGGTTTTTTTCTCATCTACTTCTAGGAAGCATTGAATATCAAAACACAGGAAGAGCAGAGATGCAGCTGGGTTATAAACACTTTGAGCCAGGGACTAGAAGGTTGTCAAGATTTTTCTCAGTCTCACATGCCTCTCTGGATATTGGCTTTACTCTCTCTCATTTCAGACTGCCTTTCTCTGCTTGTTGGAAGACTTGCTTACCAGAAGCATCTGACTTTTATATCGAAGTATGGAGCCACTGGGGAGAGATTAGTTCAACTTGTACCTAATTCCAAGGCCCCAGGCCACAAAAAGGACTGTGGCTCAGCTTAAGCCCAGTGCTTACCTGTAAAGGAATGAACAGTAGCCAGGGAGCTGGGGCCTAATGTACACATACAGTGGCTCATGTAGCAAAAAAATATAGGTGAGAAGGAGTTGTGTCTTAGAAAAGATGTGCTAGGCAGATAATTCCGGAGGTGTGTACTTCATGTCATGAACTAGTGGCCTGTCAGCGAAACCCCTAAGTCCACATTAGCTGAATTTATGCTCAACTACATCAGGGAAGGATCATATAATAATAGAAACTGCATGGGTCATTACCTTCAAGGAGGCCAAATCTTCCCCATTTCACACCAAAAGAAATTAAACCATGTTCTGTTCAGGCCTGGGGTAAACATGGCAGAGATTTGTTCTTGAGCTCCCATTTTAGGGGTAAAACTGGTTAGGAAAGAACTGTGAGAAAATAACTAATGATCTGAGGAAGAGAGGGCATCTCTGTGCCTGAACTATTACCTTATATGACAGTTGACAGTGAGATAAGGATGAGGGTTTTGGCTGGACTTTAAACTGCAATTACCTAACCTGTTACCTTCCCGGGGAGGTCTGTCTGTCCCCAGATACCTCAACCCCTCTTCCAGGAGGGAGGAGGAGTGAAAAAAGGTGTGGGAAGAAAAGCAACAATTCTAGGAATTAAAAAGAGGAATTGTTTGGTTCTCAGGCAGCTGTCAGATATATACAACTATAAGCAAGTATGCAATTGCAGAACCAGTAATCTGTTTTCTTTTTTTTTAAAAAATATATTTATTTTATTTATTTATTTTTGGCTGCGTTGAGTCCTCGCCGCTGCGTACAGGCTCTCTCTAGTTGTGGCGAGCGGGGGCCACTCTTCATTGCGGTGCACGGGCTTCTCATTGTGGTGGCTTCTCTTGTTGCGGAGCGTGGGCTCTAGGTGCGCACGGGCTTCAGTAGTTGTGGCACGTGGGCTCAGCAGTTGTGGCTCGCGAGCTCTAGAGCGCAGGTTCAGTAGTTGTGGTGCACGGGCCCAGCTGCTCTGTGGCGTGTGGGATCCTCCCAGACCAGGGCTCGAACCTGTGACCCCTGTACTGGCAGGTGGATTCCTAACCACTGCGCCACCAGGGAAGCCCCAGAAATCTGTTTTTTAGGAACGTAACAACTTGTTTGAATTATCTGTAATCATTTCCTTTTATTTCTCTTGGTATTGTTCTTGAAAGTGACTGCAAATTTCAGCTGTGCTAAGGGGAACTTCCACCCTCCCCACCCCTCCCCTAAACCCTCTGCTGTTCTGTGCCCAAATTTTCTGGGAGGAGCCTAATAGCCCTGGAGCCGGTTTTGGTGATGGCTCTAGAATAAAGAGGCCAAGGGCCAAGAGAAACTCCCCCTTTTGTGGTTGGTAGTGGTGGCAGGAGGAGGAGGCTATATTCGAAGGTGTGATGGTTAATTTTATGTGTCAACTTGGCTAGGTTGTGGTGCTCAGATAGTTGGTCAAACATTATTCTGGATATTTTTTGTGATTTTTTTTTTTTTGGTTTGGATGAGATTAGCATTTAACTTGGTAGACTTTGAGTAAAGCAGATTGCCCTCCATAATGTGGGTGGACCTCATCCAAACAGTTGAAGGCTTGAGTAGAACAAAGACTGACCTCCCTGAACAAGAAGGAATTCTACCAGCAGACTGCCTTTGTACTCTTTCCTGGGTCTTTGGCCTGCCCTATAGATTTTGGACTTACCAGGCCTCTCCAATTACCTGAATACACACACACACACACACACACACACACACATCCTGTTGGATCTGTTTCTGTGGATAGAAGTTTTTCCTACAGCCAGACTTTACACAGAGATTGCCCAGTCAGAGCTCTTCTTAAATCACGGAGGCTAATTCTGAAAAACGTGAATGGACCTAGAGAGTATTATGCTTAATGGAGTAAGTCAGAGAAAGACAAATACTCTATGTTATCACTTACATGTGGAATCTAAAAAATAAAACGAATGTATATAACAGAACAGACTCACAGATATAGAGAACAAACTAGTGGTTATTGGTGGGGAGAAGGAAGGGGAGAGGGGCAAGATAGGGGTGGGGGATTAAGAGACACAAACTACTATGCATGAAATAAGTAAGCAACAAGGATATATTGTACAGCACAGGGAAATATAGCCATGGTTTTGTAATAACTTTAAATGGAGTATAATCTATAAACATATTGAATCACTATGTTGTACACCTGAAACTAATATAATGTTGTAAATCAACTTTAAAAAACAATTGTGGGGCTTCCCTGGTGGCGCAGTGGTTGGGAGTCTGCCTGCCAGTGCGGGGGACGCGGGTTCGAGCCCTGGTCTGGGAGGATCCCGCATGCCGCGGAGCGACTGGGCCCGTGGGCCATAATTACTGAGCCTGCGCGTCTGGAGCCTGTGCTCTGCAACGGGAGAGGCCGCTATAGTGGGAGGCCCGCGCACCGCGATGAGGAGTGGCCCCCACTTGCCGCAACTGGGGAAGGCCCTCGCGCAGAAACGAAGACCCAACACAGCCATAAAAATAAATAAATAAATAAATTAAAAAAAAAAAAAACAATTGTGGAGGCTGTACATAGCCCTATTCTTGAAAAACATAACAAGAGAGAAGAAATTAATTATCCAGATATCAGTGACTGTTTATCATTTATTAAGGGCCTCCTTCTGCTGGGTCTTAAGATCCAGCAAGGTAGAATTTAGCTGTGTAGGGATGAGAGTGAAAGGGACTCCAGATTAATAGAACAACTTGTATGGGGAGCATGTAAGGATGTGAGGGGGGAGTGGATGCGTTTGGTAGGTACCCAGGAAATATGAAGGGATTATAGAAATATTATATTGGAAAAGATTTCTATGGCCTTGATTGCCAGGCTAAAGAGGCCTTTTTCTGTACAGGCAAATAGAAGCCAATGAGGATTTTTGAATGAGGGAGTGAAATATTTGGAGGGGAGGAAACTGGCAATGATGTGACATTGAGTGACTTGGAAGGAAAAGATTGGGATAAGAAATCCATTTGGAAAGTTATTGTAATTATCTCTGTATTAATTCCTTTATTCTTTTATTCACCGAATATTTATGGAGCCCCTGTTAGTGCCAGACATTGTGCAGCTTGCAGAGAAGTAAGATGGCGACTGTGCCTCTGAAAACTCTACCCTTCTGGAGGGACATATGAGTTGTGGAAGAAGTGTAAGCAATGCTTGTGGAAATATTTCCCAGCCTCTAGTATTTAGGCCTGAGGCCTGACCCACATCAGATTTTGACAAAGAGCTGAGAGTTCAGAGTTTTTTAGGGTGCCTCATAAAGTAGTACATAGTACTTTTGTATCTTGTTTATACATGGTCTCATAATAAGAGAAGACAAAGGTCTAAATTGAAGGAGGGAAAATAATCCCAGTAATAATGGACCTGATATATATATATATATATATATATCTGGTAAACTTGGTGCTCCTGACTCAGATGATGGGCTCCATGAACATAAGAGATTGGACTTGGACCTGCAGCCAGAACACAGGATTTTCTTTTTTTTTTTTTTTTTTTTCGATTTATTAAGGGGCTTTTATTATTTATTTATTTATTCATTCTTGGCTGTGTTGGGTCTTCGTTTCTGTGCGAGGGCTTTCTCCAGTTGTGGCAAGCGGGGCCACTCTTCATCGCGGTGCGCGGGCCTCTCACTGTCGCGGCCTCTCCCGTTGCGGAGCACAGGCTCCAGACGCGCAGGCTCAGTAGTTGTGGCTCACGGGTCCAGCTGCTCCGCGGCATGTGGGATCCTCCCAGACCAGGGCTCGAACCCGCATCCCCTGCATCGGCAGGCAGGTTCTCAACCACTGCGCCACCAGGGAAGCCCAACACAGGATTTTCTTATCTTTCATCTCCACAAAGCATGTGTTATTCTTCTCTCACAAAAGCCCAGCCTAAGGTGCGCTGCCTGTTTTATTAAGGAATGATTCCTTTTGCACAGCGTGTGACCTGTAAATGCCCCCCTCTGAAGGACCAGGCATGCAGAGCAAGGCTCATGCTCTGGGAAGCTGGCCTGCAGAGCGTTTCTGCGGCCCAGTGATAAAAGCAGAGTCACACCCTGTGGTGCCAGGGTTCAGTGAAGGGCTGGGAGGGGTTTTCATTTTGGTCATTCATTCACCTGGAAAGATTCAGCACAATCTCACAAACCTGTTTTCTGAGAAGTCAGGCAACCTGATTGCACTTTACAGCTTGGTCAATGATATAGTCTAAGGGCTCATAAAAATTAATCTAGACACATGCTACAAAGCTGACACCACGAAATGAAAGAATGAGCAGAGGCCTTTTTTCTACTTGAGTCCAGGATAGGGGACACTGCGTGAGGGGCCACAGAGTGCCGGGGAGGAAAGAGGCTTCTTCTGCTGCTTTGCCTGGTTACAACTGGCATGTCTAACTCCCCTGAGAAGGGCCCATTCTGCCACCATAGACACAAATAACTGAATAGATGTCATGGGAGTGGCAAAAACTGCCTTTTGAGAGGTTTCTAGAGTGTCCCCCAACTGGGTTCTTCCTCCAGTTCCTCCTTTCAATGAAATGAAATAATTAATTGTTTTGAAAGTATTAATAGCTATCATTTACTGAGGACCTGATATGTGCCAATTTATTTACACGTGTTGTCTGTTTAATTCCTTCCATCACATATCATGTTCAGTATTATTATCCCCTAAGAATCTGATAGAAGATCTTGTCAAGGTCATATAGCTAGAAAATGAGGGAGTTTGTATATTGATACAAACCTAGATCTATCTACTGCCACTGCCCACACTTTTATGAATTCAATCTTATTTAAGACAGTATCTGGGTCACTTTAATTTATTTACTGTGGAGGTAAAATGTAGGTACTGCAGTCATTTACGTTCAGTGGAAGGAGGTAAGAGGTCTAATTTTCTTCCTTCTAAAGCTTCTCTAGCTCTCTCCATTGAGAGAGAGTGCAGGGGAAGTTATGTGAAAGAATTTTGAGTCATCCTTTTAAAATACTGTGTCAAATTTTTAATAGCAAGACAGTAGCTATGGAGCAACTTGATATTTTTAGAAATTGAAAATTTGTATGAAAAACAAGTGAAGAATCATTGGATATAGTCCCATTCCTGTTAAGATCTTTGCATATTAGCTTCTAGTATTTTTTTAAAAAGAAAAACTGCGTTAGTGTTTTAAAAATAATTCAAACTATTTAGGAAAGTAAAAATGAACAGTAAGAGTGAATCAACTGGAATGCCACCATCCAGAAATTGCCACAGTTAGTGCTGGATGGACCTGGATTTTTCTATGCATACAGTCAAATAGATATACTTTATAAAAATGGCATTGTGATATAAGTGCTATTTCTCAATAAAAAAAAAAAGCCTTTGAATTTAAAAAAAAATTTATTTATTTTAAAAAATTTATTTTTAGCTGCACTGGGTCTTTGTTGCTGTGCGCGGGCTTTCTCTAGTTGCGGCGAGTGGGGGCTACTCTTTGTTGCGGTGAGCAGGCTTCTCATTGCAGTGGCTTCTCGTGTTGCGGAGCACGGGCTCTAGGTGCACGGGCTTCAGTAGTTGTGGCATGTGGGTTCTAGAGCACACGTTCAGTAGTTGTGGCGCACGGGCTTAGTTGCTCCGCGGCATGTGGGATCTTCCCGACTAGGGCTCGAACCCGTGTCCCCTGCATTGGCAGGCGGATTCTTAACCACCGTGCCACAAGGGAAGCCCCAAACCTTTGAATTTAATAGAAGAAAAATCAAATGAAACACAACTGGAGGAATTGTTAAACTTCAAGTAAGTGTTTTTCTTCTTCTCCATTAGGGATATTTCCTAAATATCCCTCTAATGTTACAAAAGAAGTTGTGAAGAACATTTAAATGTATTTTCCCCCAATTTTAGGTGGTATAAAATGAAAACATTAACATAATCACTCTTCCATCTCCCCTTTGCCCATCTCTCAAATGCTGTTGTATTATTATTTTCAAATTATCCAGATTGATAATGTTTACTTTCTGCAATTATAATTTCATTGTTTTAGTGTAACTTCTTTATTTAAAAATGAAGTGTTGTTCCTCACCAGTCTTTGTATTATAATTTCTTTGATCTTTAATTCATCTCTTATTTGTTTGGATTTCATTGTCAGATAATTTTTTCAAAAGGGACACATTGGTACCATATTCCTGGTTCTTTCATGTTTGAAAATATCTGTTGTATTTATACTAGAAAGGTATGACCAAATGAATGATACTGGTCAGTTTCTTTTCACTAGAATTTTATGGCTATTTTTCTAGTCTTTGGCTGTTGTATGTTATTGGAAGACATATGAGATGAGGCCAGTCTGATCTGTTTGTTCTTTGTAGGTGTATGAGAGGTCTCCAGAGAAACAGAACTGAAGA